>NW_008631800.1:12445-143221 GCF_000691845.1 Merops nubicus
CCTACAGAGATATTTTGACAGAAAAGAGGATGAAAATATGAAACGCTGTAAATAAAGTAATATGGAAAACTGTCTTCACTGTCACCAGAAAACAACAGTTTTCAGAGCTACCAATTTTTTACCTCTAGGCATTAAACTCAGGGAGTGGGAGGGCATGCCGGGAAAGGCACGATGAAGTAAAACCTGTAACTCTAAAAACTCCCTTGCAGGATGCAGCAAGGAAACCCATCCACTGGGTAGCAACAAGAATGAACTGAAGCATTTTGCTTCTTCAGAGTACAATGCTCACAGTGCCCTGGGTCCTTGGTGCCAAACACATAAGCATTGATGTACTACTCCCCTGCTCTTCTTTGCCCTTCAGAAGGCTGAAGCCTCCACCAGAAACATTTTCAGAATGAAAATGGCATAAAAACCACCACTTATTTACATATTTGCTCAGGGGCTCTTCCAAAGAGCCCCTATTAATATCAGTTAATTACACGTGGAATATAATCTGTATTTCCTAATAGAAACTAAGAATTAATGTTTTTCTTGGTTAATTCAATGATCAAACTTGTACTTGCTTTAGCTGGAACATACTGGACCTCTGACTCCTCAGACTTATTTTCATGTGCCTGGGAGCAAAATTCCAGTTATATATTTATATTCACTCTGCAGCTACTCTTTCCATATCAGGCATAACTTTGCCCACATCAACAAACCTCCCTGAGCAAGAACTGAGTACTGCTCCAAGGCTGAAGGACACACAAGCAGGTCCAGCTCCCTGCTCTGTTTCTATGCACATTTTATTTTCCTGCAGTATATAAAGAGACTTACAGGAGGCTTCCAGTAGTGGAAAGTTGTAACTCATCTGAAAAGAATCCGTGCTTTAAGGAACAGGCACCTTCTTACTGGATCTTAAATAATATATCACATAATGCAATTATTCCATGTCTCCTGGTCATCACATGGTCTGGGGAAATCATGGTCGGTTTTTTAATATTGGGAATGTAAGGATCCTGTGGAATTACAGACTACACAGAACTACATTATCCTCTCTGCATCATCTAACCTCTCATTAGAACAAGCAATCTTTTAAAATTACGACCCATTCTCCGTTTCACATATATACACATAAAAATAAAATGCAATAAATGTGCTTTGGGATGGTTGTTTACCCAAAACATAGCAGATAATTACACGGTATGCTGTTTTAATTACAAACTCTCTCAGCAGGTCCTGTTTGAAATGTGTGCCACTCCTCTGTAGTCCATGGCTGAAGTTGAGTTGTATTATAATCACATCTCCAGTCAAAGAACATTGCCATTTTTTCCTAGATCAGACACCTGCTATCAATTTGAATGGTATCTGATTGAATATTTGTGCAGGAAGGACAAGAATCAATTATTCATGAGTACTAAACAATAGACTGTATAAACACAGTTCATGAACCTGAACCCTTTACAACCTAGCTTATCTTCGATACATTTATAAGGGCAGTCACAACTTTTAAACAACTGACATATTTATGGCACCAGAAAGGGGAGGGATAAAAGAGGAAACAAATGTTTTTGTTAAAGCAAATGTGAGATGTTTTGGATTAGGTGGAGTTTCTTTCTTTTGCTTATAAAATTGGTAATATTTAACTGTTTAACTAAATTTACCTAGACATCTCATGTGACAGCTGTTTCCCTGAGACTCCAGCTCAGATTCTGCTGATCCAGACCATCTGGGTAATTCAAATGAACACGAAAATATATGCAACTTTTGGATCCTTACCCAGGAGTCTCGTGTGAGTTTTGGACTCCTACCTGCCCTTGGCAATTTAACGGAACAAAACATTTTGAGGTTCTCCTGTCCCTAGGTCTTCTCCTTTGCAGGAACCTGTGTTCTTTCCCTGGCAGCCTGTTCTCTTTCAGGTTTCCAGTACAATTCAATTAAGCTCTGCTAGCTCTGCAGTGCTGATCTGGTTGAATGCATGCCAGCAGAAATCCTGCACCTTGTTGTCTCATCTGAGCTTCGTGATACAAATATGGCTGATGTCAGAAAGGGAAAAGCCTGACCCACGGTTTCAGGGAAAATGCAATCCTGACGTCACAGTGGAACAATAGAAAAGAGACCCGTAAATAACATATTCTGTTAAAATCCTTCCTCCCTCGAAGCAGGGCTATTAATGTTGCTGTCGTGTCTAATACATTTTATGTATACTCCTTTTATTTTCTTATGGCGACGGTTTAAATTTCAATACAAATGTTTAAAGCATGTGACATTCTGAAATTACAGTATCCATATTTAAAATCCCAAGATCACAGCTTCTGGGGGGGTGTGCTTGAACAATTGCAAAATACAATTTGATTTAAAATCAATCCTCCGATTGACTTTAAAAAGGCACCTAGTGCTGTTTATTTGTTTTTATGGAAAATAATACAGGCAATTAATTTCTTTCATACCTTAAGCGTCTGAGTTATGAAAGTCTGTAATGTAACATGGCATGCTTGATGAATAACATCTGAGGTGATTTAGTTTAGAGCAAGTGATTGGCAGTTAGTGATTTTGATAAAAACTCGCTGTATGATCCGAAAGGGACTCAACTGTACAGCCAATTCAGTGAAAACAAGCTCCGAGTGCAAACCATTTCTATCGTGTTACATCTTCTGCTGGGGAGTCAGAAAGAGGAGGATGTAATTCCTTCCCAGTGCTAGTAGCTGCTGCTTTTAGAAAAGAAATGACAAGGTTATGGGTTCTCCCTCTGCCATGCATCTCCCTCATAAATTTTAGCATTAAATTATAAATAAAACATAGGAGGACTCAGCTCAACGAGAAATATGTCTGGACTTTGGCACTGTATAGGGCTGCACAAATCCATACAAGCTGCTTAACATTGATTTTCCTTGGCGTCTCCTGCAGCCCTATGCGGGCTGCGCAGCGCGAGGCAGACGTGCCTCTTACTGTATCAGGCCCTTTGCCATTAATTACAGACGTGCCTTCCCTTAACGACTGGGCACAGCTGGCCTGCTGATCCCCGGCCTGGCTCGCCAGAGGATGTAATCAACAGCACCGACCAGGCCTGACAAGCGTTTGCTATTGCTGGCCTGCCCGTCCTCCCCATCCTCTTTGCTCTCTTTGCCAAGGAGAGGTGGAGGCCAGTGCCCTGACGGGCTGAGTCCCCCTTGCCCACCCCTCCTCCTGCACCCGTTTCTCCAAAGGAGAAAGAACTCAGTACACATCTCCGCTCACCTTCAGGTAGAGGTCAGTGGGAAAGGAAGAGGAAAGATTCGTCTTTCATACACCTAAGAAGTCAAAAACTCCACGGCAAAGCCAATATTATCCTCTTACTCAACAAGGAGAGCTAACCAAACCGCCTGAGTCTGCAAAACTGAGTGAAAAACTTGAAAAAAACCCAACAAATTCTGCCTGTGGTATTTTCACATCTTCACTCTGGCCCTGGCTAGCAAAGTAAATGGTCTTGGTGGTTAGTGCATGGGGCCAGGAGTAAGGAGCCCTGGGCTCTATTCATACCTCTCCTACTGACTCACTGCAGCAAACTGTTTGGACAAAATTCTTGAAAAGCATTTGCTAATTTGGGGAGCCAGTTTTTTTGCGTAAACAAGTAGAGACATGTAGGCGCAGAGCACCTACCGCTCCTCATAAAGCCAGAGGGAGACTCTGGCACACGCTGCACCACTGTCAACCATCCAGGCCATGATCTGGACCTTCATTTAGGAAGACACAAAGCACTCTTCCATCTGAGTCAGAAAGCTGAGAGCTCCTCCTGTGCCCAGAAGAGATTCTTCCAGAGATGTAAGACTCAGCATTTAATCACGACACCCAAAATTACTGGACACATGAGCTGGAGCACTCCCTGTTTCTCCCACCTGCTAAATGGACATTATACGTGTGTCATAAGAGTCCACTGACCTCCTATTACAGCGTGTCAGAAAATCTGGCAGTTCCTCAGGATGAAATCTGGTTCAGAATAGTAAAAATTACTACAATATTTTGATGACCCTCAGAAGAAGGTCTGGCCCAGGCCTGTGCATCTTGCAATAGACAAATATCTGTTGGAGCATAATTTTCATTTTTCCAGATGGCTTTATCCTGAGCAATAGTCCACTGTGTATAACAGACTTATTGAAATGCTTTTTTTAATAAACTTGTGATATCAGTTGTACCCTGCTAGTTAATTTTTGCCACTTTAGCAAGAGCTACTGGAACATGTATCTGATAAGGAAAAAAATGTGTTCGTGTTCATTTAATGTTTTATTTATTTTTACTCTAACTTTGACATATTTCCTGGAAGAACTATCAATAATAGCCAATCCCCATGATTGGCTCATCCAAATAATGACTGTTGAGCATGTAAAACAAATCGGGCAAGACCCTGCCCTAAGAGCAGGAGGTAGAGCTCTCTTCAAAATCAATTCTCTCTGATATAGAAGGTCACTGATAATTATGCGCATGCATCTACGAATGAAATTTGGCTCATTGAGTGAAACTACCTCTTCACTTGCAATAACACAGTGAACAGCAGAAAGACAGAATTGACTGAGACCTCCTTGCTGTTGTTCTACCAGCTGAATGCTGTGTTTCTGTCCACAATTCACTTTCTGCTGAACTGCCTGCATTCAGTGTTTCAAAACCTGATGCATTTTCTTTGCCTAGGGCAGATTATATACAGCATGTTTTTCTACTCAACTGACTTCACAACTCTTGTGCTCCTAGAGAATTCTCCCCCAGATTTATTCAAATCATGCAGGAATTTAGTTGTTAATCAAAGAAAAACACAGTGTTTCCATATTAAGGTCTAGGTGTGAAGTTTGGAATCTCTTACTGAAGGTGCAGAGGAAGATTTCATGTTCAGGGGCTCTGCCAGGTCTGTCACAGAGCTAGCAGATCCTGTATTGTCATGTTGCTGCTCTCCACTGGAAAGCCCTCATCTCTAGGGGACAAAGGTATTTCATCTCCTCTACTTCTTTCTGCCCTCTGAGTAAATCATTAAGAAAAAAAAATTTAAAAGCCAAATAGATGCTATTGCTCCATGAGCAGAACACAATCAATAATATTGTTACAATTTACTATTTGAGAGAAATATGTTCAGAGAAAAAAAAAAAAAAGAAATGAGGAAATCAAATCAACCATGTCTTAAAATGCATGGTGAACATGTCCCTGGCCTTATGTCCTTTATGGAAATTGTGCTTATACAACAGATAACTCAGCAATGCAGTCAATAACTGGCAAACTTGATACTTCCAAAGGCACTAAGGGGGAATGTCAACCAACACTGATGAGCAGCTTTGAACCCTTGGCCTTTCAATACAGGCCGACAAGTTAACAGGCTTTTCCTCCTCGCTAGGAAAGAGTTCTTCAGAGTCTGTATTCCTACAAATGCAATCCAAAAGTGCTGGGCACATGCCACGTTTCATAAAAGAGTAAAATTACCACCCCTCTTGATACACTGCGGGATGCCGATGTATGTTTGTACTCAGTGTGGTTTTTCCAGTGAAAAAAAGGGAATAAAAAAATTCACAGAATCTCTTATACATGGGAAACAACATCCATTCGGCAGGGGAGCAAAATGGAATCTACTTGAGTTAATTTCTCCTCATTTATTTATATTTAGCTCTGCAATAATGGTCCAGCAGCTCCCATTCCATTGAAATGGCTCAGCATTACCTCTTGAAATTAAAACGCTGCTGGATAACAACTCAAAGTGCCTTTTACATTGGCTCTGAGGAGGGGAATCCCTTTATTTATTAAACAACAAAAAGAGGCAAACCAAAAAGGATTCTGTTAGGCTGTAAGGTAAAACAGATTAAAGGAAATCTACTGGTTAGTCATGTGTATTAACTGGGGGGAAGTTACGTGTTTACTGCTTTGGCTTGACAAACATTGTCAGAAGGTCAGCGTGGTGAAACACACCTGCAGAAATAGGGGTCTCAGGGTCAGCAGACACATACAGACCATGTCAACCACGGCTGTGGCACTTGGCTACACTCTTCTTCAGTCTACGTGCAGGATCCTGTCTGTAGCTCAGAAACACCATCTTAAAGCCCCTACAGAAACACCACGTTGTGTTCTGGCTTCCAGACCTCTCTGTATACATTTAACTACTTGGAGAAACGGTCATTATTCACAGCTTGAAAAGGAGAGAGATGACCTAAAAAGCATCTAGGTAAGCTTAAGAAAAGGGATAATGCTCTCAACCCTCTTTTTTTCTTAGGTTGTCCTACATTTCCATAGCTACAAATGTTATTTGTGGTTGGAAATTATCCTACCCACATTTTATCCCCCTAGCCCATAGACGTCTATTTGAATTTTAAACCTAATCTTAAGGTTGGGGTGATTTTTGTTGTTGTTCATAAGTACAATTATTTCCACCATGTCGTAAAAACTCAAAGTATTTTCAGTTTTTGGAAGTAACATGAGCAAAAGCCTAGGCTATGTACTTCTGGGAAGTGGACTTCAGTCAAGCTTGATATGGGATCCCACAGAATGTGTTCTTTAGCAACTCTGTTGCTTGTATTGAGATATCTGGTAAGGTCTTTTGGGAAAACATACCACATATCTCTTTAAGGTCCAACCAAAATATCATCTATCCTGCCCTCAGTACAACAGCTCTACTGAGATAAATAGTTTAGGGGAAATAAAAAAAAAGTCTTCCACTGTAAATCATACTAACAAAACACTGCTGGACCAAATTCTCTACCCTCTACTCCAGTGAGATGCTGTTTGTTCAATAGGGAGTCTGATTATTTGACAAAATTTAGGAGGTTAAAATTAAGACAACATAACTGCTGTCCTCTAAAAAATTATTCTGTATTTTCTTGCCTCTCTTTTTCTTGGCACCAGGGGACTTTGGGTCAGAGCTAAACAGCTTATGAACTCATTTCCTAAAATTTTCAGTCTCCCAAAAGCTTGCTTTCCTTGGATTATTTTTAATTCAGTCAATTTGTAACACATATTCAGGCTTTATTCTCCACAATATTTTATGATAAATCCCATTCAATTTCACATGTACGGTTGCAAGCTTTATTGCTTAACAAACATTTCATCTACTCTCCCATAATTTATATCTGAATGGGTTTATTATAGACATAGCATTTCATTCATTGTGCAGTTAATTCTGTAACATGCTGCCTGTTTTCTGTATGGCCGCTCTACCATTATGTGCTTTCAGTACAATTGAATTTTTCCTTGGGAGCTTTATAAAATGGTTTATGAATATGTAACACAAATTGTATTAACAAGGCAAATGTACTTTTTATTCTTTTGGTGAGCATTTCCAGTCAATGACTAGTAAGAGAACAAGCATGGTAGAACATCTCCCTCAATTCCTATTCACTAGGGCTAACCATGAAATATTATTTTTAAAAGGCTCATCACTTCAAACACAAAGGTGTTCTGAAATCTGGGTTGATGCTGCAGTCAGCTCCATGGAAGAGAACGCAAGAAAGCTTTGCATCATGACTTCTCTCTTTGTAGAGACTTTTCACCTTCTGTTCAGGTTAAAAGGATCTTTGGCAGCTACTGTTTTGAACAGGCATCACCTTTTATCACATCCACTTCAGGCAGTCTATTCTCTTGATTACCGTGGTGTGTTTGTTCTGCACTAACACCTAGAAACACCAGTCCTGCTGCATTACGTGCCCATGTGCACATTAAACCAAAGAGGCAATCCTTGCCCTAGAGCTGGGATTGACCACACACATCTACTGAGACAAGAAGTGGCTACGATTAAAGAATGGGAGTAAGAACAGGGTTAGAGAGGGCTACAACATATATGACACATTCTCTGTGTTCATCAGCTGCTGGAGGGACTATATCATGCAAAAGGAGGTAGAGATGATGTTGAATGGTAGCGTAATTTTTTGAGGGAGCTCCTGGGATGACTGGCAATACACTCACGTAATTGAGAAGCAAGGTGTTTCTTTATCTAAATTAGTTTGCTTACACTTTATAGAAAGCAATTTGCATTGAAGGTAGGCCTTTGGCTTCTGAGAGCACAGAAAGCTCCCACAGAAAGGGAAGCAGAAGCTTAGTTTACATCACAACCTTGAGGTTCACCACAATGCACTTGCTAAACCTCACAGGGGGATTTGCTAATGCACTTTACCTGCTAAGGCACTTTCTAAATCTTCAGATCTGTCTCTGATTTGAGAACATAACTCTTTTTCAAATCCCCACCCTTCCATTCACCACCTTGGCCAGCACACTTTAGAACAAAGCTGTGTCCACTGCGTTGGCTGATGACTAAAGGCTTGCCATATGTTCTTACTTAAGAGTGCAGGGGATTAATTCCTCAGTGACACGACAGGAAGGCTACAGCCTTCGGTAGGAAATAATGTGGTACTGACAGAAAAAGGGGGAAATGCAAAAAGTCTGAATGTATTTCTGCTTAACTGTACAGATGACAAGAAGGGACAGCGCAAAAAAATTGCTGCTGGAATTCAGATTCTTTTGAAGTCTGCCCAGAGGCTCAGTAACATCTACACTATCTATACTGGGAGGCAAGCAATACTCAGCAGGGCTCCTCTCCTCCCAGTACTAGATATAGGAGAAATACAGCAAGGTAGATTATAGACTAGGGTTTGTTAGCTTCTTCTCTCTCATCCCCTGACATACACAGGGAAGAAAATCCCCCGGTGTCATTCTAGATCCCTGGAGTTAGCCTGGGTTTGCAGGGAAGCTATTATGGATCAAGAGCAAATGAAAGTACAAGAAGGGACTCTCACATTTCATGAAACTTAGGTGCTTGTAGAAGCATTCCTATTTTAGAAGAGGAAAGAGCCCTGCTTCTGAAGAAGGGACCTACTTATTTGCCTTGCATATGCAAAGTGGGGTTCAGTAATGAAACACTCCAGGAGGGTATCTTTTGCTTTTCTAGACTAGATTCACGGAAGGGCTCAGAACTAGCAGCATGGATCACTGAGCCATACCCACGCCTTATTAAATTCCTCCAATGACAATTTTACTGGTGTTTTATATTAGTGTTAACAAAGGACCTGAATAAGATATAAGTAAGAGATGTTATATTTTAAATAAAAGTCCAGGTAATGTGCCACTGGAGACCTTAGGATCAAATGAGCTTTTATATTTTTATGTTTCTAGAATGTAATCACTTTTTTCATTATTGTGGTTGCTACATTACTGTTATTAAAGAGTTTATTACCCTGTGGGGGATACTGCTCATTGGAATTACACGCTTGCAGACCAAGAGACAGTGTAGCTTCAACCCTTAATTCATGATACAGCCACAGGACAAGAGCACATCAGTACACTGGGGTGAGTGGGACATGCTGGGCACCCAGTTTAATCCTGCTGGTACCACTGTAAGTCAGAGCTAGATGCAATGGAAACTGGAAAGTCATTGTTACATGGTCATCTGGTTTGCAGACGTTTAGCACATGCTGAGTTTCTAGCAGGCTTTTAGGGAAACTGGCCAAAATACAACATGTAAGGAGAGGGCAAATTGGCCAAGATATTACCAGAAATTGAAAATTCCCTAACTGGCCACTTATCTCTATTCAAACTTTGAAAAACCTCCTAACTTCTTCCTAGGCTTATATAGCTATCATTTATTATCAAGTTGACCTTTATCCCTCTCAACCTTGGCAGCATTATGCTTTCATGAGAATTATTTTTTAACAGAGTAGTCAATTTATTAGAGGACCCACTCAAGCTCCACTTTAGAAGGAAAGGGGTCAATACCCTCTTCCCACTGACTTGTATTTCAGCAGTGAATATTACAGGGAAGAAGGATGCCAGCTCCTAGGACAATCCCACCAGCTCCTTGCATGTTAAATTCCTCTTCTTCAGTCTCAGCTCCCTCCTGCACTCATGAGGGCTGTCATTTAGGAGGGACGTTCAGCCCACTAGGTTTGACTTTTATGCCTCTCATCATTTCCCAGGCTAATCATGTAGTTAAATGCACAGATCTAAGAAAGCAAGTGTTATTACTGGCCTTTCCTCCTTGGGACTCCTGTGATGTTATAGCATGGGTGGTACTATTCTTTGCTTGTTTGCTTGTTTGCAAAGGGGAAGATATCTATACGATATGTTACTGCTAGAACAGGAGCATCTGAAGACAACCCTGGTACGGGTGTCCATAGGATTTCCTGTTGCTTCACTGAAACAAGGCAGGAATCTCTTTGAGGAAGGTGAACGGGAATGTATTATCACAACATCTCAAGAAATGCAAGTGATCCATATTGCCCAAAGAGGTTATAGAAGGTGACAAAACAAATAGGTCTCTCTCCTTCCACTCAACACTAGAAACGTCACCCTGCTTCACTTTCCATGACAAGCTGCCCAATGAATACCTGTCCTGAGTACAGGAGGAGATGGCTCATCAGTTCCACGTACAGTGGCTCCTTCTCTCTCCGTGTCGTGGTGGAAGCAGTGGTTCTGAGCATATAAAATCCACACATATCAATACAATATGGGAAAACTGGACATCCTGGAACATACTAACATAGATATTGTTCACAGTATTTGCTATTACGGATCAAATATGTCTTTCAAAAAGTTGATATCAGTTTCATGTCAAGCAGAAATTATACCCAAGCTGGGTATAGCTGGGATCACTCACACTACCATGAAGTTTTTGTTGTCTAGGACACAGGAACAAGGGTTAAGTTCCTATTTGTCCTTTCAGTCAAGCAGATCTGACACCTGAAGACTTGTCACAGTTGTCAGAGAAGGGATGAGTGCTTGGGTGTGGGGACCCAAGCAGTATAAAGGTGCTTGTTCTTAACAGATGCATCACTGCAGCATCACATTGAACACTAGGCTGAGAGACCTGACAGTCTTGTCTTGAGAGGTTTGCACCCTCCTCCACTGTCAACTACTAAACACCTCCCCTTCCACTGATTATTATTCAACACTCTCACAGATATTCTGGACTACACAGAACGCTGTGTCAGACATTAACATCAGGGCAAGTTCTTTTGCAGGAGAAAAGGGCTGCCTGGTGCCCTCGCAATGGCCACACCAGCATGAACCAAGGCATCTTCCAGCAAGCTGGAGTACCACCAGCAGTAATAGAAAGTCAGCTGCTGCAGGGCTTTAACCACACACCCTACTTTGCCTCTAAAGCAGGAGCAGGCTAGAAGCAAGCAATCTCCTAACTCTCCTGAGCTGAGGAGATTTACGTTCGCCCTTACTGCACATGCACAAGATGAACTCAGCCCTCACACAGCCCCACAGGCAGGAAGCTCTCCCCTGCCCTTGTACACCCATTCACACATCACACATCATGTAGCTCATAAACCATGTCACACATTAATGAGATCCAATAACGCAGAATCTACAAAGTAGTAACATCTGCAGTTAGACTATTTAGCTTAAGTCACAAGGATTAACAGTCCCCATGGTTCTAGAAATACACTAATCACGTGCAAGGATCACAGAAGAATTGTTGCCATCTTGCACTGCCTGGCTGGCCAAGTGATTTTAATTTTCTTTTGGGATAGATACTGGATCTTACAGACCACTGGTCTGTTGCCTTATAAAATTAAAGAATTCTACAGCCCCTGTATTATCTCTGTCCCCTCATTATGTCTTGTAAGAGGCAGGAAAATCATATTTTAATGTGAAAAATTTAACATTAAAAAGAAGAATCAAAAAGCTATCTCAAGACCATGGAAAAACTCTGGGACAGAGCTTTGGTTTTCATTTTAATGACTGTACCACAACCTCATTTAACAAGATCCTATGAGTAGGAGAAAACCTAACAAATGCAAGCAAATCTGCAAATGCAGTGTTGGAAATAGATTACAAAACCATTTTCAACAGGCTTAAAAAAACAAACAAACAGACAAACTAAATCAAACAAACAACAACTCCAAAAACACCAGAAAGCCCAAAATCAAAGATGAGCAGGTTGTGGTCTTTCATTTTTCTCTTCATATTTGAAAAGTTTATTATTAATCTGATCATTAAACAGCACCTTTTTCTGTTATCATGCTCTATTTCCAATACATGTATATCTATGTACTGAAACTTAATAGATACATTATTTTGTTGCCATTTTTTTAAGGAAAACCAGAAATGATAGGAAATGTTCATTGATTTCCTCAGGCTTCCATAGATCACCCAGGAGAGCGCCACAGAAGAACATATTTGAACATAAAAGATGACTGTGCTGAAGGCATCCAGTGGACATCTTTCACACTATCACGGTAACTGTCTTTCTTATCACTTTATTCCACGATATCATCTCCCTTGAAAAATAAGACTGTATGATATTTCTGTCTCCTGGAGTTGAGATGAGCATAATGATCCTATCTGGTTTAATACACGACAGTACTCTTACGTTGGATTTTCATGAAAATGTAGAAAATCCAAGGGAAGGATTTCAAGGAAATAAACCTATATACAACATTTGTTCTGTGTAAGTTTGGCTTTCTCCTTTTCTGCAGGCTTTTCATTGCTGCCAGAGAGTGCTGGCCTAACCCTTTCTATAGAAAGAATAATCGTAAATCTGCATGAAGTTCACGATGATTAGTTTCTCTTGGAGTTGGGCCAGAGAATAAGCCTTTCTCCAATACAGACTTCACATGCAGGCTCAGTCAAGAATTCATTTATTAATCCTTTCGATCAAGCCTGGATTAAGCCATCCAGGGGCCCTAGTGACATCAAGTAACTCTGTGTGTTGAGATACGCCTCCCCGTCGAAAGATCTCCAAACGTGCAAGTAGAACACAGCCTGTGCTGTATCTTTACTGCATTCTGGAGTCCTTCCAGGGCACCTGAATCAGGACATCTGTGTACAGGCATCACCCGTCCCTTTGTGAGCACTGACAGGCTGTGCTCCACTTCAGCCAGGACACACCACATGAGCAAGTTGCAGGCCAAAGGGTACAGGAATATCTGACAGCTATAATGTGTTGGAAAGGAGAGTGTAAGGGGAACAAGTAAGGTGAGAAGATCAGGTCTAAGAAATCCAGTAGCCAACCTATAAGTTTCTTCACTCCTACCCTTTTCTCCTACAAGTGCAAGCACAAAAAGATTTTAGCAGCCACTCAGTGTGTCAGAATCTACAGATTTACTTATCCATGCATAGCATTATTTTTATATCAAAGGTAATTGTACTTTGATTCAACTACTACTTTCTATAAGCTGTACTAAAACTCTGTCACTCCACTTCCTAAGAGTTCAGCTGAAAACTGGTTTTGTTGGCTTTTAGGCACTACAAGTTTCCAAGTTAAAATTCTTTGTCTTTCGCTTTAAAATTCAGATTTAGAGTTGATATTCTACCTCAGAAACAAGATTAAGGTAAAAAAAACCAATCTATCTTCTTTTATCTCTTTGGCTATTTGATTTCAAGAGAATTAGCAAGATTTTTCCCATTGCAAAACTCCCACCTGGTCTGACTTGCCTGCAAGGTTAGTGTCTCCTCTCAAACACAGTGGAGTTCAAAACGATCCCTCTCCCCCTTCCCACCACATCCCCCTCTTCATCCAGGCAAGATTTGTTGCAAACATTTCACAGAGCTCTAACATTGTGTGAACTCTTGCTGAATTATTGTTGTTCCAGGAGTGTCCTGGGGGATTTTCAGAGCTGCTGTGAGACAGTGATATCCCTTGTGGAGGACTAATAGACTGTCACTGTTTCCACTGGGAACAATGAAGGTCAGACGTGCTAGCTAACCTACGTTAACACATAACTTCCTTGCTCTGCTCAGGAGCAGCACTGAAAATAACGCCATGCCTGGATGCCCCTCCTTGCCATTTCACTGAGATCACACTGAATCAGTCCCAGTAACACAGTCTTTTTTGCTTCAGCCCAGTCCCTGGCAAATCAGCTCAATAACCCCGTAGGGTTTACTGCTCTGGTCGCTCTGTCAGAAAGTGTCAAAGGACAGAAAGGGAGAAGCAGGGCAGAAGGGAAAGTTGCCTGCTGGAAGTGGCTGGCCCAGCCCCTCTCCTGCTGGAAGTGGCTGGCCTAGCCACTCTCTCATCCTGCAGCACAACCCTACTCCTCACTCTTTAAGCACTTGTTTTCATAACCTTATCCACTAATTTGTGCTAGCTGATTTTAACTCTTGTTTACCAAGTCCTCTACAAACTGCTTTTTTTTCACCAACCCACCCCCCACCCCATTTTGGTTTTAGGATTTGGATTGGTTTGTGGGTTTTCTACCTCTTGAGGCACTTGGGGCTCTTCCAGAAGAAACGGATGGGGCATGTTCACAACATAGCAAAGGCTGGTGGATGAATTCTGCTCCCCTCTGTAGTTTGAAACTGGGATTCTGCTGGGCCCTGCAGAACAGCAGTAGATTCTGGGAAGTCTCTTCCAGGAGTTGCTGCCATCCTTCCTCATCTAATACTCTGTAAAAGATGAAGGGTTGGTTAACAGCATATACACTTGCAGGTGTTATTCAATGTTTTATTTTAACACGTCTGCAAGCATCTGTTGATCTCTCACTTCCCAATATGTTAATGGCACAGTATTTTACTATATTCTGAGAAACTACAGGAGCAAATGTAAAGCTGGAGGGAAAAAAAGGGATTCAGAAGCATTACCAGGAAAAACTGTAATTCATGAATATTATGACTACAAGGGAAAATGAACCACAGCTTGATCACACAACAAGAATAGCAATTAGGAACAATTGTTGAATATAGTTTAGGTATGCAGCATACGTAGGTAAATACACTGAATGCTAATGGTTTTATAATAGTCTTATTAATTCACACACATAGTTAATGTTTAAGATAAACTCCCCATCTTTAGAGTAATTTATGCATTCCACTTTTATAGAATTCCAATTGAATGAATATGAACATAATCATTTTGCACAAATGTTCTCTAAGGAGTGTGCAGAGAGTCTGAGGCAATGCTGAGGCTCCCCACAGCTTTATTCATAATGGATCAGTCTATTCATTCCTTATTAATTTAATGGAGTACAACTGAGCAGTCTAGCAGCTTGAGCTTATGAGTGTTTCACAAATGGGGCTTTTTGCCTGTAATCGCTTAATCCTACTGGCTAGGCCTCATAAATTGAATAAAGGAGTGAACTAGGTTTTAATTAAGTCTAAGGAATGAGCTTGTCTGAAAGATACTTCAGCCTCTTAAGATCACAGTGGTGAAGTGTGTTTGTCCAGGAGCCTGGCAGGGGCAAGCATCCTAGGCTAGTTAGGCTAAAAACCAGTTGCTTTGATGTAAAGTATTTGTTAATGCCTTTTTCCCCTTTAATTAAAAATCCATTCTCTGCTGTCAGTACCATCCAAGAGCGCAAGTGAGAGAACAGCAGCAAACCTGACCAGTTCTGGAAAAGAAAGTGGTTTGGATTCATTTTTTGTAGAGAAAAGCAAAGATTGACACTGATAAACAGGGAAGAAAACATTTGGCCCTAACAGTTTTGAAACACTCTCTGTCAGGGCTCAGTGCCCCAGGTTAAATATGACTCAAGCAGAACCCACGAGAAAAAGTGCAAAATGGTGAGTCAGGCTCTCAACCCCTTCCAGGGGTCCCAAACATCTGCTCAGAGGTATCAAACTCAAACTTGCCCCCATGGACCACCCCAGACCACTACTCCTGTCTCCTCCCAAGAAGCAGCTCAGGAGGATGGATTCGGTGCTGGTTTCCTACTAACATGAACTGAAAACCCTCTTGTACATTCCTTAGAGGCACCATCCTCCCAGCCTTTCCAAAGAGAACAGGGAGATTGCCTCTCTTGAGAAATGTATTTTCAGACGCTTTCTTTTAAAATTCAGCAGCTGGAGAAGTGGTTGTGTTCTGGGTTTACAAACTTGGCTCTCCCCCAGGTTAGGAAAGAGGGGTGTTCTAAATCCCTCCCTCCCTCCGTACAGCGGTCTCGAAAGAAGGAAAATCATCACCTTCTGTACTTTCTCCCAACTACCTGTTTGAAGATACATCCTGGGCAGCAAAGATTCATGGTGGTGTAAAAAGAATGTGTTCCATTTTCTACTCTGGTGAGCTGTCAAAAGTACATGCATTAGATAAAGCAGAGATGCTTGGCACTGAACTCAGATGCCCTCCTCCCTCTGGGACCCAAGCTGGAATTGAAACTGTATTGTGCACGATCATAATAACTATTGCTTTGGTAAATCATCTTCCAGGATGCAGGATTTTCTTTTTGCACATGTAGATAACGAACAAGATCCCAGGGAATCCTAAACCAAGGGGTTTGGTTATTTGTTACTTAGTTTTGCACTATATTGAAGGGGAATATGTACTGTTTCTGCTATGATTTTACAGCTTAAAGTATGATTTTACAAGTACCAAAAAGTGCTCTGTTATCTGGCTATGGTTTCCAGACACTAGTGCAGCAGTACAGTGAAGTCTCAGCAAAAATGAGACCCTTTTTGGTGTCTGTATAAACATATAACCAGAGATAGGTCCTGATCCCAGACAACCTGAAGCATCCCACCTAAGGGCAGTATTTTACAGGGATTTGGCATTCATTTGTCATTTTCCTTCCATCTTTGAAAATAAGAAATGGGAAAAATATAAGGCTGGTGAAAAGAAGGCTAATTTGCCTGGCTTGCTTCTTGTGGGTTTTACTGAATTATCCTACTGCCCTTTAGTCATGTTTTGGTATTAATTTAACTGTAGGTTTAAGTTATGCCAAAGGCAGGAAGGATATGAATTTTAATTACGCACCCATCTCTCCCTGAATCCTCCTAGGCTCCTTTGAAAATCCAGACCCTAGAGCTGTCATGTATGTGTGCGTGCTTGTTTCTGGGCATGTTGTATATATTTGTGCATACACAAATCTACATAAATAAATAAAGTGACAAGATCAGATTTTCAAAGGCATTCAATCCCGAGAAGCACCCCCGTTGTTCTCAACGAGCGCTGGTGCACGCTGAGCTCCTCTGAGAAACCAGCCCAGATCTCTGACTACAGGGAACGCTGAACTTTGTCCAGCCAAGGCCTGAGATGAACATACATGATTTTTGATCACAATTAAGTTTTAATTGCTTTAAAAGACTACGATCTGAGGCTGGGCAAAACAATGCATCTTTCTAAACAGTTGGCTTTTCAGTGTAAACCCACTTCTCCTAGGCGGGTGACAACGTTAGGCATCCTGCCAGCTTGAGTCTGGAGGGCTCCAAGGAACAGCACACAGGCTGTGACAGGCTGGAGGGGTGGAAGCACTCAGAAAGCCTGCTGCAGATTTTCTATTATGTTAAAATGGGGTGAAAAGGAAATAAAGTTAAACAAACACCAGAAGTGCACGTTAAAATCTAAATGCAAGCTGTATTTATTTAAAGGGCTGTTATGATTGCTTAATTACAGTTTTTAAAAAAAAAAAAATCTCTGGCTTTTTTCCTCTAAACAGCTTGTTTTCTGTGCATAGCTAGAAAGGCAGGCAAGGTTCATCTTGGGGATGATGGACCTACAGTGGTCAGCATTTTCAATGCTGGTAGCTATTCAGGTTCTCAAACTATTTTCAGTTTTGATTAATTTTTCTCAACTAATAAAACCCCTCATTTTTAATTATTCATACAAGTAACAAATAAAAGGACTCCAGCATACAAATGTGAAGGAGTGAAGGCTCCTAGATGTACTTCTGAGAGCACTTCTCATGGCAGTCAGCCTCACTGGAGTCTGTCTCCCTGCGGTTTTGAAGGGCAGACTTAGTTTGAAAAGAAAACAAACACAGAGTTGCAAAACCACAAAATCTGACAAAGGCAGAGACTGAAATGGTATCCCCCTCCCTAAGTAAAAAAAGAAAAAATACGTCTCAACTCCACAAGCAAGAATTCTGTAAGGGGCAAAGAACTGATTGGGGCAAAAAAGGATCCCTGACTTGTGGGTGAAAGAACTGCACCCAAGAGCTAAACAGCCACTGGAGTCTGACAGTCGTGAGTGACTCACTGACACGCCAAAACGGACGTTGGAACTTGTCTTTTGACTAACAAATCCCTCACCCCCAAGCAAACTCTCTGCAGCCAACACCTTCTTCAGCTCACTCCTTTGCCTACAGCCAGCATCCTTCCCTTGCTTCCCACACTCAGAAGAGCGCCTTGGGTTACCACCACCATGGCTCAGCCACTTCTGAGGATCAGTGTACAGAGAAAATACCAGAGGGAGCTGCCTGAACATCCCAGAGTGTGGGCAACCTTGTTTTGGAAGGGGTCACATGTATGCAAGTCAACAGGATCCTTCTATATCCTTATTTTCAGCGTGAGCAGTTTATTGAGCAATACTTCGAAAGTACTTTTTAGTAAGCAGAAAACTGCAGGTACAGTGTCAACTGTCTACTGAATAAATGCATAATGACCCATAAATCAAAAGCTGCATAATCAAAGTACTACTGATCTATTTTTAAAAACGAATAATTTTCTAACATTTTAATCCAATGGCCTTTAAAAGAGATAACATATAATAGAGGGCAACATTTTTCAAACTACTACAATTTTAAGGTGTTGCTAACACAGACATGTTGACCGATTTACACTAATTACTTACAAAAGATGCTCCAGGGCAAATCACATACTCTCATTCAATTTACAAAGGAGGTCATTCGGTAATCAGGAAGGTGTGCACCTCCTTTTGAATAGCTGTCCAACTGAAAAGAAAATAAATACTGAGCTCAGAGAAAATATACAGAAAATGTGGTTAAGCTCACAGAGATTTCTCATCATACTGTCAATGATAACGCATCATGTCTTTCTTCTTCGTCACCCTGCAAAGGAAAAAAGAACTGGTATAAACAGTACAGCTGCATAAGAATTAGTCCTAAAGTGCTAATTTGTATATTTCCTTCAAAAATATTTTTCCAATCTCTGAGCACTTAGCACTGACGACAAGACAGGTACCAAGGCGGGTACCTTCACAGGAGCATCACACATCTAAGGAAAGCACGTAGTGTCATTCCCCTCCCAGTTTGTGATGCATGGGAGACGTTCTGCAATATGCACAAGCAATTCAGTGCCACAACAAATGGCTGCTAGGATCTGACACGATGTGCAGCAAGCTGGGATCATTCATTTGGAAAGGAGATGGAACAATTAACAGCCCCTGGTGACAGGGTCAGCATAGAGTCCAGATGTTCATAAATGCCTTTGAATAAAATCTACACTTCCAAGGGGAAAAAAAATCACAAGTAACCAGTTGTACCTCTGTTGCATGCCCATCGAAATCATCAGGACAACAAGATGGCCCAAAACCAGTGGGTTTTAGAGAGAGGCTGCAGCAACCAGGCTGGCTCTCAGCAAGAGCTGGGCAAATGGGTATGTGGGCTCTCAGACTGGTCACCCAGCTTCCTCACTACCTGTAATTACATGTTAGAAAGTTGTATAAACAGGTAGGGCAGAAGGCCTGACAAGCTAGAAGGCTTCTTCACATTCCTGCAACATGATAGAAAATATATATATAAAATCAAACCCCAATTTGCATTAGCATCAGTGGTGAAAAATAGGATGCCAGCATTGTCTACCACAACAGCTGTTCAGCCTCGGAATGAAATACTGGATACAGTATTCACCCATCTCATAACATCCTTTTTGTAAGTCTCAGAGGTCACCTAAACACATTTATTGACTTCATTATTTTTATATAGGGAGAAAAAATTGATGGTGCTACAGAGCTGAGCAAATAACTCACAATAAAATCTTTATTCAATATATTTCATCTTTTTTTTTTTACTGTTCCTGCAACACAGTGAAATTCTGACATTTAACCATTATCTCAAATCGCTATCTGAGAATTTCCGCAGTAAATTTTTTTACGCCGCAGGATGTTCTTGGAAAGTTCAGAGTGAATGTTTACCATTAAAACTGTTTATTATTTAGATAAACTATACAGTACTGTTTCTCTTCTCCAATTGGCTTATATAATTTATAGTACAGAGTGACTTTTGAATTTTACTGATAAGTGTACATGACAAATCCATGAACAGTTGGTTAGAGTGGCTGAGATCCTAGGACTTGTCAATAATTAATTTCATGGGGAGTAAAATTAAAAGGCAATTTGAAAGGATCACATCCCAAGTGTCCTATCCAGAAGAAACAGAGACCAGAAAATGTGATAGCAATGCACAAATCAGAGGTTGATTAGTTGTACGTATTCTAAAATAAAACTCCCTGTGGCACTTTACATGAGAGTCTGGATATATTTGGTTGCCTTTTTTTTTCTCACAAAAATACGTAATTCCACTGAGCACCCACTTCACTCATCGCCTGAGTGGGAGACAGCCAAAACCTCAGATTCTATCAGTCTCCCCTGGCCCCTTGGCAAACATCTAGTGACGTCTTAGCTGGTGAACTTACAGAAGAAGAGACTACAAATAATGTTCCTGAAACAGACAGCTTTTGCATGAACAGTGCAGCCCATGATGTGCTCAGGTAAGATAAATTAATATGAAATAAGATGAACCCTGGACTGTTCAGCCATACGGTACCAACTCCTGCTGACAGAGGTGGGTACCAATTTCACAATACACAGTTCTGAAACGTTGATTTCTTTCAGCAAGCTCCTCCTTGGATCTTATTTTGAAGCAGGCTATGGAATTGAGACAACCTCAAGTACAGTTACACATGTTTTTAGAGTGCTCTTAGGGATGAGACTCCTCAAACTGAATGAGGTTTGAAATGTGCTTGAGAAAGCTCGACCTATCCCTTTCAAAACAAATGAACCAACAAGTCAAGCACACAGCTCATTATGACTATAAGAATAAGGCAAAGCAAGCCCCCCCACTGGCTCAACACAAAGGGATGGCTCATTGGTTGCCCAGGGTATGATTAGGAACAAGCACAGATACAAAGTGTGCCGGGGACACGAGGATGCAGAGCTGCACACGTAAGGACAAGTTTTGTCCATTAACTGTGCACAGGGGATGGTTTAGATGGCTGCTCAAAAGAATTTAAGTCACAAGCTCTGCACGAAAATGCCTCTTCTATGATGTTGAGACAAGATGCGACAATTCCCAAGGCACTAAATGATAAACCAAGTTTTATACAAATGTCCTCTGAATTTTCATGCACCTCTGACCACAGTGATTTTGTATAATGACTCAAGGAAATCCAAGTAAAGCACTGCTTGATTTCTGTAATTGCCAGAAATACACCACAGGAAACAGAAGCCTTGATATTATGGTATGAAAATGCTACAAAGGGGTACCATGTTCTCATGATGATGGGCTCCTCTTTAATCTGTACCCAACAGCAAGCAACTCAGGAAACCACAGTTAAGTTCTGAAACTTTTCTTCATTAATATACAAATACAGGTCTAGCTCTATTGCTATCTTGTATGGACCCTGCTGCCACAGCATTTTTATGACTTTTTTTTGTAAAAGAAGGCAGGGTTCAAAAATTTCTGAGAGGGATAATAACCATTGCATGTTGCCTGCACACACTATATGAGGAACAGTAAAGAGACACCCTCAGACAGCTGTCTGACATCCATGCTCCAAAACGTTTGTATCACTGACATAAAAGTATTGCGACACTGTCAATCTTACTCTCTTTACAATCCTATACAACTCTTAATACTACAAGTGATTTCCCAGATGATCACTTGGCAGAGGTTTGACTGAGATGCCCACACACTGACACTCAAGTTCCTGTTTTGGCAGATACTCTTCATGCAAAGGAACAAAATGAATTTGTCCCTCTAACCAGCTCCTCTTGATCTGACACAAGGGACAGAACTGGTGTGGTATCATTTTAATTCCTAGCAGTCACATGTGCCTCTCAGTTGCCCAGTCAGTAGAACTGGTCCCTTTGTGGGCAATCTCAAAAGAACAAAGCAACTGAGGGAAGAGACTGAAGTCAAACACATGCAATATTTTCCTTTCCACCTGATGAGTCTTTCAGGGAGACCTCAAGGATGACACACAGGAAAAATAAAGGTTGAAATCCCCATCTCCTTGAAAGTAATGGGATTTTTGCCATTGACTCCAGGGGAAACAGAATTTCTTTCTAAGATACTTTGAAAATGACTGGAGCCAGTCTTGTTCAGCAGCACCAACCAGTGTGTCACCCCTGGCTGCTGCTGATTTACACCAGCGGAGAAGCAGAGCCTCTCTGGTGCAGAGAGGACAGATTCATCCTGCTATCAGCCTGCATTGTGACTCACCAGCCTGAGCCTGTGCTGGGGATAAGTGGAGGGCTTTAATCCCCAGCACTCTCAATCCAATGCCTTTCACCGCTGCCAGATTCGCATTTTGTTTTGTTTCTTTAATACCAGCTTACAGAAGAACGAAACTGATAAACTTCCTCCTGCTCAGATTGCAGGAGCACAGGATAAAATAACAAGTTAAATGAAACATTAGGAGAAATAGAAAGCACTTTACAAAACATGCACTGCCTCTTTAACATTTCAAATTTTTCTTTTAACATAAAATTACAGCATAATATAAGAAAGGAATCCAGCAAGATGCTTTATCACAATACTTGGGCAACTTTAACTCATCTCAAGTGTTATTATAAGAAATAGAATTTACTGGTATGGACTTATATTCAATAGCACTCCTTCCCTTTTTAATGAAATGTCATTATTCCAATACAAATCCTTTCATTCTGCAACCCGCTCCCCCCTTCATCTCACTATATTTCATTTCCTGCAGTTACGTGATATTATTGCCTTTTTTTTCCACAGCTATTGATTTAGGTGTATATGGTTATTACAATGCAAAATAAAACAGTTCCCCCATCCATTCTACCTTGTACCGTTGAACATTAACTTAATTTGTTTCAAATCTGCATTTGATTTGGCAAGGAAACCATTTATCTTTATGAAGAAAGCCCTCATAAAGTACGGACTTCAGGAGATCACTGCTTTAAAAATTTAATAGCCTTGTGTCTTATACACTGGAAAAATGAATTAAACCTTCAAATAGTATATGTCTCAATGTAACCTTTTTGCATTTCATACTATGTTTAATTTATTATATCCCAGGAAAAAAAAAAAAAAAGATAAAACCTCACTAGATTTAGGGTGGTAGTTGGCTCTCAGTTCTGTTTTGATCTGAGGGGTATTTTACATTCTGTGATTAAAAGTCTACCAATATGGTATTAGCAGGTGGATGTAGCTGATGTTGTTAGGTTGGAGTTGGTTGTTACATATCTGATTTTCTTGGTTTGATTCTCAGCACTGATGAGAATCATTAAGTTCTGAAGCCACTACCAAAGCTGATCTTCCACCCTGCACGTAGCATGCAATATCTTTAAGGATGACTGCTGCGGCAGGAGCAAAGGACAAGTGTTCAGAGCCTAAAGCAATTACAAACCAAATTAATTTATGTATTCTCACTAGAGACAGACTATTTGGATTTCAATGTAGTATATGATGCCTTTTGCATGACTGGTGAACACATGAGGCAAAAGGCAGAAATATCCATGACTGTAATGGAAAAGTTCTGGTTTAGAGAAATAGGCTCTGTGTAACTAGGATGATGAACAACATCAACAACCCAGGGAAAATAATTAAGTAGTTTTGCTATGGTGAGAACTGCTTCAGGTATTTATGTCCTCTACTTCTTGGAAAAACTAATATTTCACATTGCTGCATTAATATAGTCATTCTGGACATCTTCAAATTAGTGGCTTTTCTTCCTTCAGCTTGTTTTTCTACTCTAACCAACAAGAGCTGTGCTAATTTCACTGACTCATTAATAATTCATGTCTCTATCATCACTGAAGACACCAAAATCAATGGCAGTCAGGACCTGGGCTGAAGGCCCCAGAATCACTGGCAATTTCTGCAGTGACAGAGTTCACATAAAAGGTCTCCTTAACACACAGACCCGATGACCACTTACACTGAAACCTCTGAGGCAAATCTCCAGTAACTCTGGACTCTAAACCCCTGAACTCCAGTATACAAATCTGACCATACCCTAGCACAGTTCCTCCCACACATCACTTTGTGAGTGGAACTTGAAAGTTGAACACAGGAGTCCAGACGGCAGGAATTCTGCTATTCCCTGTTCTCTCCCAACCATTCTGCCCATTCATACACCTCTTCTGTGCTCTTTGATCAGAACAAGCTTAGTAAAAAAAGAAATAAAATCAAGTTTCTGAGGTTGATTCCTAGGAAGGTCAGCTTCACAAATACAGCCAAGAGGAAGAGTAGACATGAGGCAGACTATGAAGACAGACAGCTCACATGGCTTGGTGTGGCTGCAAATGACATGATGTTTAAGCCACAACTAGCAAAGCAGAAACACTGACAGTGTTTTTCAAGTCAAGAACCAGAAGTCAGTGACACTGTGAACAATATCTAGACCACTTACTCAGGTGAACATTCATAAAGACAAATATCCAACTTAGCTATATTGACCTTAGTAAACTGAGATGAAAGACACAATCTTAGCATGGCACACAACATATAAACATTGTATTGTCTCTCCGAGGCAGTATTACCTAATTAATTTGCTTTGTGTTAGAGCCCTCAATAGTGAAAAAAAAATCATAGTCAAAAGTTACCTAGGACAACCAAAGAAAACTTAAGCAAAAGAAAAAAAAATCCCAAAGAAGATGAAGAGGACAACCAAGTGAAGGGGGCAATAAACTAGCTAGAAGTTAATGAGGGAAAGAAGGAAGCTCATACTGTTCAAATCTAAAATAAATTCACCATCAGAACAATTTCCATCCGCCTGTATTGCTTATTACTGAGCTGTATTCTTTGGTGCACCTAAGTTTTATTGATTTCACAACTATAAAGCAATGAGCAGATACTAGAAATACATTGGATAGGTCTCATTACAAATCTCCCTGCCTGTAGCTTAGAACATTCTTAAGCTGCATTTAGCAAGCAACCTGGAAAGCGCTGATATACTGTGTACACATATTAGAGACATGACTGTATTTGCCTCTTTCTTCCCAGTAGGTAAAAACGGGCTGTTTTCACTGGATGATCTCCAGAAATGAAATCAGAGCACGGCATTGTGATTACTCAGCTCATACAACGAATTCCCAGTTTTAGTAAGAATAAGTAACATTCTAATTTAGACTTGGTATTTGACACTGTATAAGAGGGGAGGGGACTACTTTCCATTTTCTCCTTAGACAATGGTGGTAAACTGCAAACCCCCCTGGTAAAACGTATGATCTTTGGAGAATGCTAATTGACCTACTAAAGTTGGCTTATTTTATTTGGTGAAATTTGCTTATCACAGGCCTCTAGGTGCTTTACATAAACAATATAAATGAAAATAATGAATAGACCAAATACCTAAGTGACAACAGGGACCACATCAATAGCTGTCTGCCCAACAGAATATGGCTCAAAAGAAACTGTTTTACAGTATCTGATGATCTCAGAAGAGGGAACTCTCCCCCCTTCGGAGGTTTGCTTTATTTCCAGGCACAGGGGGATTTGTTAGTTTGAGCAGATCAGGTACACCCACCCCTCACAGACTGCAGAGCACAGCAGTTCTGGGATCTGAGCACATGCAGAATTGATGCCATGCTGGGGGTGTGGAAAGTGGATACAGAGGGAGGGCAGGCCATCCTGGTGGGAATGGCACACGCTCCCCCACTGCCAGGGGAGAGCTCTCCAGCACAGTGGCTGGTCCAGGACTCCAAACAGAGCAAAGCTGTTGAGCTCACAGGCTCCCTTCTGCTGATGACCTACACTCGCACAGACCTGAGGACAGGCACACCAGCAGCAGAGGTTCTCTCTGATTCTATGTGTTTTCAAAGGAGAGGATTTCTCCGAAGATAACCTGATTTTTAATTTGTTGTTGTTGTTGCTGCTATTTCTGTGCATTGAGTCAAAGGGGATTTCTGAACAGGATAAAGTGAGCACGTCGTCTTCTCGTGGAACGGCTCATCCACCAGCAATGTTCTCTCTAGGTCAGGCAAGTCAGAAAATAAACCACATATGTAGGAACATGGGCAGGATTTGAGAGTAAACCAGTCACCTGATGTGAGTCACAATAATGCTTGAGGGATATAAATTATGAAACTGCAAATTTAATATTGAAATAACCAGACTGACTTATGCTAGCTAGCTAACAAAACAAAGTTCAGCACAGCTCCATCCACCCGCCTGTCCGGGCAGTTTCACTGCTCACTCTGAACCTGCCAGGTCTAGGCTGCTAGTTCTTTACTGATTTCATACCACTTAGGAGCAGGTACGTGGAGTCAGAGACATTTCTCCACGGATTTAGAAGTTTAGATTGGAAGAAGCCTCATTCAATCTTCTGATAATACAATATGAAACACTCTTCACAGCTGTAATTTCCTGTAGCATCTAAAATGTTTCCTGTTAATATTTTCCATGTTGTTGCTGGTTTTATGAAAAGAATCCCCTAAATATTAACATTTTCAGATGGTGGAATGGAAAAAGCTAACGTAACTCTTAGAGACACAGCATACAAATCCAGAAATAGATCTAAAGCCAGATTTCTCAGCACTCCCTAAATTCTGTCAGGGGGAACAGACCAAAACTGCAGTCCAACCTTCTGCTTTTCCTCACCCAGTGCTCAGATGCTGTAATCTGACCTCGATCCTAGCCAGAAGACAAGTCTCATTTCTGTAGTGCAACACAGATTGTGCACCTTCGTTTTCTCATTGTATCCAAACTAATTCCTCTGTTGCCTCCTCCTCCCATTGCCATGGCAAATAATAATCCTACCTTTGCTTATAATGCTTGGAGGAGAAAGCTCAGGCTCTTTCTCTGGGAGGAAAAAGACGTTCAGCAACAATAAAGATAGTTTAAACAAGTCTGTGCTCTTGTTATTGAAAGTTTTTAGCTCGATGGGAGGTTTGAGAGACAGGGAACAATAAACACAAGAAAGCTACAAAGTATCCAAAACTAAACAAAAAACCCTGACTTTCAGTCCTATAGTGGCTTTCAGCTACTCTTCACAAATTCTATTTTATAAGATTTATTGACTGCCCATATTGTGAGCAGCCAAAGGATGAGGGATGTTACAAAGCAGACGAGAACTATGCCAGTAGGAGTGTGCCCAGCACTCCCTAGGAGCTTTACTGCCCCAAGAACACTAGAAAATGCCTTACCCTTGTAGACAGCAGCGACATACCCAGTAAACAACTTCTATTATTACTGTTGTTTCTTTGTCTGTCTTGCCTGGAGGGCAGGACCAGCTTTCTGGGAGTATTTGTTTGGCTACTCTGGCTGCCCAGCCTAATTACTCAGCAGAAACCAGTGGGCTGATTCCTCAGCTGGTACGAGTCACTCGGCGGCTGCCAGCCCCTGTCAGTGAACCTAGGGGTATTTATACCAGTCCAGCTCTGTCTGTCTGTCTGCCTGTCTCATCCCCTGGCACAGACCTACAGGAATTATGCAGCATCTCCTCTCTAGCTGAGCAAGAAAAATACCAAATTGGACCCATTTGCAAGACTGTGCAATTAGTTGCTGAATTGGGTGTGCAGATTAGCATTTGTTCATGTATTTACCTCCTCATGAACACATTTTCAGTAACAGTGTCTCTACAGCTGTGGCCATAATTTGTGTATTCAGAGACCATGAATATTGGCAATCAAATGTCTTGTGTGTGCCCACAAATGTGGGAAAGATCCAGCAGGGCTCAAGGCATGCCTCTGGAGAGATTCCTTGTTCTGGCTGGGTACTCCCTCGTTCTAATTGAGAAAACAGAGAATTGGTTAAGAGTCTTGATAGCCACAGCAGAGGAAGGCAAGCAGACCAGACCAAAGATACAGAAGTACCTCTAATTTCAGCAGATCTTGCTGCAAATTGGCCTAGTTTGTGGCTTATATGAACAGCAGAAAATCCTCACACCAGGACAGCATTCAGGATGTACCACAGACAAGGCTCAGCTGAATGTTATACAGAGCTTTTGAAGCCCTTTGCAAACTTTCTGGTTGAAATTAAAACCAAAACTACACATATCATTTTGGATAAGAGACTTTCTCACCGAGAACATGATTCTCCCATGTGATTTTACCTTTGTCATAAATCAGTTTGTAAAATTTCTAGCCAGACTTTTGTTAAAAAGTGAAAAGAATGCTTATGCTGTGGCCATCCCGTGCCAGAAATCCAGCGACTGGCAGAGCCCTGTTTGAACAGGAGCAACTCGTGACCCTATGGATCGGCCTGAATCACGCTGGCCTGTACATACAGAGCCAATTAAATCCATGAGATTGTACATGGGATGCAAGTAAGTCTCAGTGTCCATCCTGGAAGAAGGGGCTCTTGACTTGCACACCTTCTGCAGGTGTTTCTGCAGGTCCAAGGCACAGCCACCGGCGGAGCCGACGGGTGCTCACAGACCGGTCCCGCAGAGTGCTGTTACTGGGGGCTCACACCCCCACACCTTGCCATTTCTATCTCTTCATATTTTGATTATTTAAATGCAAATCTACTGCACATACCAAATTCCCCCTGTCTCACAATGCAATCGATTTTAAAAGCACGTGAGAAAAAACCCGAGCGCTCGGAGTCTTTGCAAGTGGCCACGACATGAAAGCCTGTAAGTGACTGTAAGCTATTTTCCTTGCTGTCAAGCTGCCAGATGATTTTCCTGCCATTAGCACATGCCTATACAGGCCAAACTAATGCTTGCCTTTTTGGACATATGTGAGGAAATAAATGTAATTACAAGCAAGATGTAATCACAACTGCTTTACTATGGAAGCTGCCGCGTGCTCTCACGGTTAACAATACATGCAGAAGAGTGGAGTTCCTTGATGTTCTCAGAAAAGGGGAAAAGAGAGAAAAAAGATAAATATGGCCTCTTTCATTTATATCTGTGAAAACACAGCATTTAAATGCAGAATTTTACTTTCCAAATATCACACCAAAAACCTTTTAACAAAAACAGCAGGGAGAGAAAGCTCTTTAAACCATGATATTCCATGAAGGATTATGAAAATAGAGGTCATTGCAAGAAAGAGAATTGCAAATACAACTTGAAAAGCTTCTCACATTTGTAAATACATTGAGGAGAATTTATTCCTCTCTGGTTTTGCTACCAAAGGATATTTACAGGTTCCCAGGGAAAAAGGAAGAAAAAAAAATGACATCAAATTTGATATACTCTGTGTGGTGCAACATGCTGATGTGTAGTAGTAACACTCAACTGAGCTTCAAAGGAAATGAGTTTTCTAGGCTGGAGTTACACATTATGGGCCTGATCCTGACAACACACTGAGCATTTCCTGAGAGCTTTCGTGTGCCCTCAGCTCTCGCTGAATTCAGAGACAGCTTTTGATTTTTTTTTTGGTGCTGGATTATGATCAGAAGTAATGAGACAAAAATGTAGCATGCTTCAAAGCAAAAGCTGAAGCTCGTTGTCTTAGAAAGCCTATCACACTGGGGCCCCATCCTTCGTTAGGGCTCCAGAGTGATAAATAATAACAATTACAATCCTTAAAACAAAGTGAATCTTGGTTTGTCTGCTCAGGCAGTCCCAGACTCTGCACAACGTGTACCTTATGTACCCAGCACAAGAGCAGTGTGTTTGGGCTGCTTGCATAGGAGCTTTGGCATGTCACAGGCACCAAAGTAGCTGTATACGATCCCAAGCCTTTGACTGACAGCTGTTATTAGCAGGTTTCAGTGTCCTGGATCAGTGAGGTATGTTTTTCAGCAAACCCCAAGTACCAACAGTCTTAAAATTACACCTCTTGAGCACATAGGCTATCTTATTTCCAAGCCAGCAAACCCACTGCCATGTGCAGATGACGTGCAGGCAGCCCCTCCAGGCCCCAGCCACAGGAGGTGCTAATTTGTGACAGACGTAGCTAGCAGGGAACGTTTTCCATCCATTACTGATGAATGACTCCTGCAAACTTCACAAGCTCAGTTCAGGTGGGACGTGCACTCTCAGATGACCAAGGCATTAAACTCTTACTGATTTCAAGATTAGCTGAAACTTCAGATATTGCTACACGTGCACCATGAAAATAAACTGGAATAAAGTGACGTTCACCAGAACCAGCCTTTCCTGAGCAAACTTGTGGTAAATCCAAACACTGGAGAAGATCTCTCTGGAGAAGATCTGTGTCTGTGACACAGTACAGATGACACTTACCCACACTGAAAAAACAGTCCAAATCCTGCTCAGCTCTGTGAAAGGCCACACTTAGGTCTGCCTTGCCGCTCAGGCTACAGGGTTTTGCTCAAACTTGGCAGGTACTTTACAGCTGCAAGGTAAAACTCTGATGACTGAAATCAATAGCAAAGCTCTCACTAGTTTTAGCAGAACTAGGATTTCACCTTATGATTTCCTTCTGTACGAAAAAAATCAAGCAGAGAAGGAGCTCAACTTCTCACTGCCCAGACATCTGATACCAATAATACTTTTTTACGCTGTCCAAAACTATATTTAAATTGAATTTCTGGCAGGTTTTGAGATGTGTGATATAGATCTCCTGCTATCACATCAGATGTAGTTTCCTTCAGAACTGTTGAACCAGATGTAAAATGTGAGAGATGTAAAAAGTAAAATAAAAACCCTGCTCAGAGTAAAGTGTTTCTGGCATGTGGCTATTATATACGGGGGGTTTAGATGTATATCTCCACTGCAGCCATTTCAGAAGGTACACAGTACCATAAGTCTATTGGAGCTGATTAGTGCCAGCTACTTGTGATCAGTAGGAATTTAAAAACCAAGGGCTGCCAAACACTAACCATTTATAAACCCTATGCCAGCAATGTGCTGCAACCAAATATTCTGTAGTGCTCTTAATTCCAAAGTAGAGCCATATTTAGAACTCGGGGAGGGGAGGAGGGGAAAGAGGCTAATATATCACGTTAGTATTTGATTTTCAGCACTTGGAACTATAATGTTCTGTTTCTTACTGACAAAGAGAACCAGAGGCACAGGGTGAAAGGAATTCTTGGGAGGATGTCAGGCGTTTGCACAGACAACAGGTACAGCTGTAAAGTAATTCTCCCTCTTCAAGCATAAAATTGTCTCTTACAAATCTCAGCTGCAAACGTATGTAGGTACAGATCTGAGTTACAAAGCAAGAGCAGTGAACAAATAGTTTGGCAGCAGAGGTGAGTGAAAGCACAGGGACACCAAGAAAGAAACAGTTGCACTCACAGCACATTAGCATCCTGATTGTATCCCACTCCCCACAGACTGAAGGATCACTTGTGTGACACTCAACACTACCTGAGGAGCAAAGGAATTTAACCAACTGCCTGTTCTTCAGAGAGAAGGGCAATGATTCTCCTGTCACTAGCTTTATCTCTTTGTGACCCCTTTTCAGTCCAAGAAAATCACTCCTGATTTATGGTACTGAGAGGAGAGTTAGTCTGAGTCTATTTCATCACAAGACCACAAGTCTCCAAAAAGCAGGGCTTCCCATCTCCCAGGGCCTCCAGTGTGTCCCTCCCTGCTGACCATGTGTCTATTACCATCCCAAAGACACTATGCTGTCTAGTGTCTTCAGCTAACTACTACAGCTTGGACCACTCTGAAAATTAATATAATTGTGTCCTGTGATCACAGCAAGAGAAAAAGAAGAAGGGGAGGGGGGAAAAGCTACAAAGTCAGTTCATCTCGTCATCAGGAATCAAAAAAATGCTTCTCAGGAAAAAAAATCAATTGAGACAAAAATTCTGCCTGATCCCCAGAGAAAGGAGATGCCTTTGATGTACACAGCACCCTGACACTAGCTCAGAGATGCAGAGATGGACACTACTGACAAATGGGCACAAAGAATTGAATCTGCTGTAAAGTAAAGAAGGCTCCTTCTATCATTCTTGGCCATGAAAGATACCCAAGGGATCTATTTTTATTTTTTTTTACTATGAACAAAAGACTTCCACAGCTTATCAAGCCAAAAAGCCTCACTGAATTGAATCGAGTTAGAAATAAGCAAAAAAAAAATTCACCCATAATCCTTGTAGTTAGTCTCTATCTACACAAGAGTTTTCTGTAAGTACCTAAATCCCCTTAAGTAAACACAATATACTGAAAACTCTATGCTTAGCCAAGCTCCTTCACTGGGATGAACAACTGGTAGGAGTTTAAGGCAGGAAAAATGCAAATCAGATCTTTGCCAGCCCAGCTCCCTGATGCAAGACACGGGGCACAGGAGCCAAGCGAAGAGCCCCAGCATGGCTGGGGAGCAAGGAATGTGACAATGCCTGTCCTTGCTGACTTCTGCCAAGAGCTGCTTGGATACTTTAATATCATTGTAATTAGTAATTGTTCAAACTGATGACATCCCAGTTAATGGAGCTATAAAACTTTACAGGAGCTGAGGCCCAAGGCTCAAAGGCACACCTGCAGGATCTGGGCAAGGGGAGTTACTGTGCCCTCCGTGCTCGGTACAGGCAGACTGAAACGGGGCCATTTTCCTAAAGGTCTGAGAATGCTCAGGGAATGGTTTTCACCCTGCCCACAGTCAGGAATCTCTCACACCATCGCTGGCAGGGCAACATTAAACATCCTTCACTGTATATTGCCCAGAGGTACCATGGGAGTCCCCAAAACCACATTTGGAGCACCTCGCCCTAGTGCACGCAGGCGATGAAAAATGCAGAGATTTCTCAACAGGTATTTTAATTTGGGCCCCTGCACTGAATTACCACACCCCAGTCCTGCAAACATCATCTTAGATATGGCAAATATTTGGAAATATATAGAAATCCAAGGGTTCTCTCACATAACACTGGAAAAGATCACTAGAGACTATGTTCAGACACCAGCTATGGTCCTTCACATACATTTTTAGAAAAATACTGTAATTTAAAAAAAAGAGAATTGATTCTAATGGTAAGTGACATTTTAGTTCAGTCACAATTACAATCAACCAGACTTACTCTTCGCATTAGTAGCAGGATGTGATCCTGGAGTTCATACAGGGTTAAGTTTGTCATCCTCAGAGATTTCTTAATGACCCTTGTTATCTAAACCCTGATTCAGAGTGGTGCCTGTGTATTACGTTTTCAATTCACATCCTCAGACATATTAGGACACGAAGTGAACCTGACAGGGAGAAGAGTATTTCCTTTCTCCTCTGAAATGCCCCAGGAGGGTTTTCTGCAGGTGACCTCCTCAGACCTTGGCTCTACATTAGAGTTATTGTCCTGAGAGAAGATTCAGTTAAAACACTCAATTCATTTCATATAGTGCTCTTGAGTTTATTCTTGGTGGCAGCTAACTTGTAAAATTTTATTATGGATTCTTCTTTGGTTTGCTTGATGGAAAACAATTATTCTATCATCAAGTCTAAATGATATACCTTGGTGGACCACACAATTTTCTTTCCATTACTGTTTTCAGATAAAATGTTAATTTCTGCTTTAAGAAAATATCAAAATATCCTTCCTAATACGATATTATCAAAATATTAATTTAGGCCTCATTCTTCTAAATGGCTGTGTTCAAACAGGTCTGACATCCTAAAATAAGCCTTGACTTCTGAATACAACCTGTTGACTATAATAATAATAATTATAATAATAACAATTATAATGATGTCTCTTACAGGAGCAGAGCTCGCTGTCATAGGCAACCCACAAATGCTTGGTAAGAGCTCATCTGTGCCTGAAACAGCTTAGACTACCAGCAGACAGACAGACACAGTGCAGAGGAGTCCTGCCCTAGTAAGTGAACCTGAAGCACAGACAATTGTGTGACTTCTGCACAAATGAACAAGCAGTCTCTGAGGCAGCAGATGTGTCTCTGCAGCCTTGCAGGGACACCAGCTCACACCCAGAAGCAGCAGGGGCCTGCTGGTGCAGGTTGGTTGGTCCCTGCTTTACCAGCTCTGCTTTCTGAACAGCTGCTGCAGCCGTGCTGCTTCCAGAGCCAGCTTCTCTAGAAGTAACTCGGTGTCTCTGCACTTAGTTACAGAGGGTAGGTGTACCCCACAGAACTCGAGGCTTTGAGAAGGGCTATGCTGCCACCTAGAACCAAAAGCACTAAATCCCAGCTGAGAAGAGCAGCTTCAAGTCAGTCTTGAAGGACTTGTAGGACTTCCTAAAGGAATTTTCTCCACAGTGGCCCTGGCATTTACTTGGGCAAAAATGTCAGTGACAGCAGAGCTAACTAAGCCCATACCATTTATTTACATGCATGTTTGGAGATGATTGTAGAGTGGACGTGACCTTGAAATATATTGCTCTGCAGGGACTTTGGCAGGGAGCTATTCTTACACTATGATTTTCTGTGCTGTGACCCCACCCTGGTTTCATGACACAGCCCTGATGCCTCCTCTGGAGTCACAACCCACCAGCTGAGGCAAGAAGCTAAAGCCACCCGCTCCCTTCCCTGAGCACCTTGTGTTCTCGAAGATAACAGAAGTAAAAGTGGGTAATAAATGTATCTGAAATGTTTTAAAACTTCACCAAGACTATAGAAAAGAACCCACCCATCTGCAAGCTGCAGCAAGCGCAGTCCCTCAGAACCAAAAGTGTTTTCAGAAATGGACAAGCTTGAGCAGTACTATTTTCTGGAAAAAATAGAGCATTTCAGGCATTAGGTGTCCTCTCTCTTTCATCCAGACACATGCATCAGAAGTCTGACGTGCATTCAAACCCAGTGAAAAATTCCCCCTGGCTTCACCAGGCATCAGGTGAGGATGGTCTACGCTTAAATGAGGTTGAGCTTGAAATATTTGTCTCAAGCCTTTCTTTTAAATCCCTGGATTTAAATCCCTGCATTTAAACTGAGGTTCACTTGTTATCCCACAAATTTGCTGTGTCCATGTTGCTCTTTCTAATAGAATTTTGTCTTGCAGAGCAACCTACTGAAAAATTCACAAATACTTATAGAGCCCTTATTCATATATTTGTTACATACCAAGTGACAAATCCAAGCCACCAGAAACGTTCTGCAGTTTCTGCAGTGTCCTGCACAGTCACATTGCTCAGAGGAGATGGCAGATGCAACCTAGGAAATTAAAATAAAGCTAGTTCTGCAGATTTGTGTTTACAACCTGGTTAAAAGCACAAGGAACACCTGAAGCAGCTTTGTGCAAAGCCCATTCACAGGGATGAATCGTGTTTTGTACCAAACACCACGGTGGGGTTAAAGTCTGTTGAAAAAAAAAAACAGGTCTCCTGGAGGAAAATGCACAGAACATAACTTTATCTAAGGCTTAGTAGAAAGGAAATCATTCAGTGGGGTTTTTTCATACTAGCATATACACCTGAACATCAATTTGGAGACATGCAGAATTATATGATCCCATGGAAATTAACAGGGTAATGAATATTAACATGATAATTAATAATACACTTAAATCTGTGTCATGCAGTTGAGTGAGCCAAGAATGAACCAAATGTATTGTACCAACTAACCCCCCACAGTTACAAGACAGAAATGAACAGCATTTTGTAATTATACACAGTGACATATTTTCTCATATCTACTGCCAAAAAAAATATCACTTTTTGGAATTAAAAGAGAGAGCAGCAAATAGAAACAGCTATGTCATCAGTAATTGCAAACATGTTTTCTGCTCCAGCTTCTGATAACTATCCAAAGACGTTCTTTTAATTGGTAAAATTGACAACTGTCCAAAAATAAGGGAGTCCTTAAGGGCTGTGTTCACTCCTAACAAGTCAGATAAAGAAATCAGAGTGCCAGAGGAGTACCTAGAAAGTTTTGCAAGGAGATGGGAATTAGTAAATAAACAACACAATCAAAAAGCAAACAGTGCTGCTTCTAAAGGGGCTTTTTAGATATTACAAGACTCTATTAACTTTGCCCCATGAGGCCTGATCAAGTTGCCCACGAGAGATGGACAACAGATTGACTTACCATATTTAAAGTACAACCCCCTCTCACAGGAACACTAAGAGAATTGCTTAAAACAAGTTTTCTTAACATATCTAGCAGGTGGTAAAACAAGCTGGTGAAATCCAGAACAACTTTCCAGCTGATAGAGAGTCAGAGAACTTGGTCCCAGAGCTTTGCAACCAAAAGATGCTTTTGTAGGGCATTACTCTTGGGTGCAGGTGAGATCTCGGTCTGAGATGGTGTCTCATGTTTCTCAGTGGTAGTGGGAGAAGCTGAGGATGCCATGCACTAACCCACACCCCACTCACAGGTAAACTGGCTTATGTAAACGAGGTATATAAAATGATCCAAAGGCAGGCAGAGGGAGACTCTGCCAGATCTCCCCCACAGCCAACAAGACATCTCACCAGCCTGATCATGTTTGAACATTAATCCGTACTTAACAAGGATTACTGCTTGATAACATCACAAGCAGGAAAGCAAGGTCCCTACTCTGGAGTTTCTTATCTAAAGAAATTCTGTCTTTCAAGGATCATACTATACCCATGTTAAACAGAGAAGCCTGAAGAAGCCCACAGACTCTCATCCTCCTGGACTGAACAAGAATTAGGACACTGAGTGCCTCTAATATTCTGAATCTAGGGAATCCAGAATCCCAAAATATCTGCAGGTTATAGAGAACATAAAGGTAATGAAAAAAAAAAACCTTCAGTGATAACAGCCTTAGTGCAAATTCCATCTGGAACTGACCTAGGAGAGACCTCGGCAAGAGGAATGTCTCTATTCACCTGGCTGAACAACCAGGTACTGAAAGCCTTGATGATCTACAAATCTCTGTCCAGTCACCACCCAGGTATATTCCATACATCCCACATCAATATTTTACCATTTGCTACTGGTGACTGTGGGAGAAGTACGTTGCAAGCGACTTTACATGTCCTAACCTTTAAGTTCAAAGATATCCTCATACTCTCACCCCTTTGAAAGCAGCATTTCTCCCCATGATTATCTGCCTCCTGTCTGCTTGTAGTGTTCAAACTACTAAAAGTACTGTATCCAAAGAATGATTAATAAAGCCTGATAGGGCCCAAGAGTTGCCACGGAGATGGCTTTGTGTACATCCTGAAGTATGTGTAAATATGTATTTGGACAGTTGTTAAAAACATGTATTGTTTTTCCCAAACACCACAGCTCTTGCCAAACAGCATAGTTTGATGGCATAATGCACATTTAAAGATTTTTTAATAGTCTGTTTTATCTGTAGTTATTTACTCAGTAGAGTACATCAAGCCTTCAAAACCTTTGTCCAGTTATTTAAAAACATGTCATTTACACAATGGATCAATTTGCAGAAGACATTACAAACAGCCACTGCACTCAGGAAAAAATAAGACTTGAATATTACCTGGAAAGAGTTACCATGATACTTCTGCATCCATGGGGGACAATTTTACTTTCAGGATATCAGTGTAAATCCAAAGCATGTCCATTAAACCAATGCTCTTACATTGTTTTTTTCTTCTCAGTAAGTGGCAGCATAACTCAACTCTTTCTGAAACACATGAAAATTCACAGAGGAGGCAGAGCCCACTGTTAGAAAGATTTCCAATAATTCAGTTTAAAATACAGTATGAACGAACATTTAGCAAAGCCCCTCAGAAAATCCTGCTCGTCTCTATTTCAGCTAGCCTCTCGTGTAAAAACTGGAATTTCCTTTCTCAACTTTTACAATGTGCTCAATTCTAACATGGTAACACATGTTGGTAGAAAGAATCTGACGAGTAAAACACCATAAATTCTACAAGTACAAATTATTTTGAGACCTAATTCCTACTAAGTAAGTCACAAAAATCTGGTTTCTCTTCCAGTACTGTCACTACTGCACTGGTAGTATCCTGGTCATCTGTTACCATCACACCTCAGTTTCATCCCTCTGCAAAGCCCTTTGCAAATTGTTTTGAGATACAATGGTGCAAAGGGTTCTCTAACAACTATGAATAGTTATGCTTTGGTTTGGTGTTGTTACTGTTGTTAAGCAAAGTTTCTTTAAATGCTCAAGCTAGTTTTCTGAATTGTGCAGAAACTACTACAATAGTATCCCAGATACTATTGCATCATCTACAAAGCTGGAACGTATTCAGAGCACTTAAAAGATTTGCAGAGATTCAGACCTAAGAGTGTGAAGTGCATCGAATGATTTACCACAGGCCTATCTATATATCACAGATACCAAATTCAACTTTGAATGTGAGAAGGGAAAAAATGAGTGATATGAAATTCATATACTGTAATTAAATGGAAAACACATGCAAACTGTAGCAGAAAAATAATAGAAACATGAATCGTGTATATTGCATCTGTCTGTTATTATGGTAGGAGTGGCAATGATTAGTAGAAATAGGGTTGCAAAATGATTTCTTATATAATATCACTTCCTGTGCCCACAGGGTAACTGTAATAAAGACACCTCGCCCTCAGGCGAGGGCAATGGCAGCAAGCACAGTCCTTTCTGCTGGGAAAGAGAATCACCCAGTTGTGCAGAGGACTTGCCAGCCAAAGGAGGTGCTGACTTCCCATCCTTTGAAGGTACCAGCAACCAGGCTTGGAGCTGGTGCACTTACTGGAAAGACACCACTGCCAGAGACCTACAGTAAGATTATCCTAGTCAAGGAGAACTTGCTTCAGCATTGTCCTGCACACAGGAGGAATGTGAGGGATGCTCTAAAAGCCTTAAAATGTTGACTATGCAAATTCAACGCTGCATAAATATAATCTTTTACACATACACTAAGAGTGGGACCTTGCCATTACAGAGACATGAATACCCTGCTGAGTGCAGTGAGAATATTCCCATGCCCAGAATGACTCACGAGCGTTGTGTCGTGCCTCTTTCTGTATCAAATGTAGAACATCTCAGTTAACATACAGACGTGGCTGTCTCTTGGGGTCCTAGTACATACAGGATTTCAACAGGTAGCAGCCAGCCATTAATACATAATGGTGATGGGCTGTGCTTTTGCTTTAAGAGTTTAACCCTGAGGTCTTCCAGAAGCAGAACTTAACATGTTGCCTAAGACTACAACATAAACCAGTGGCAAGCTTGAGCTGGCAATCTGGGTGGAGGATCTTCCCCCTCCACCCAAGGCTGACTCACTGCAGCTCCCTGCAGTCGAAATATGAAGGGACAAGATCTCTGTTGGTGGTTGATGCAAGCAATCAGTTTGGCTGCCTTTCAGAAGTGCTGAAATAGGGGACCTTAGTGGGAACATCTGAAGCTTGCAGCACTGTAGTCCCACAGCAGGTCTTCGGTCCACCAGAAAGCGGGTGGGCTGCAGCAGATTTGACTGACTCTCTCTGTGCAGCTGCACTGACTCAGACAATGCAAGGGAGAGGAAGCTAAACCAGCTTCAAACACCCCTGCTTCCTCCTGATTCCAAGAGCTGCATCACTCAGGCACGTCACTGCAATGCCCAGCTATTGCACATGTGCCCAGTCCTCACACACGCACTGCTACGAGCTCTGCTGCATTAACCCAACTAACACAAACCCTCCTGGGTTCTTTATCCACTGTGCTGGGTTTGGAAAGGATGCAGGGAAAAGGGCATTTTTCTGCAAGCAGAGTTTTTCATAAGAGGCATAGTCACCTTTTGCTATTACAAATACAAGAGCAATAACAATATATACAGGCCTGAGCAATAATGGAGATTCTGGCAGATATTTTTTCCCTGTCATAAGCACACCGAGCCTAAGGCAAGGTTTTCCTCTATTTAATAAAGAAAATGGAAAGGTAGGGAGAAAAATAAAATTAAAAAAACCTGCACTGCCTCTCAAATTACACAACCTGCTAAATATTTAGGGCATTCTTTCCCACAAACATTTCAAATGAATGAGAAAGAGGTTTGTCTTCTTGACAGTTCACATCCTCTTGTGGGCCAGACTCATTCCTCTGGAAACTCACTGAAGTCAATGATAGAGCAGCAGGGATGACAGATGAAGCTCACGATCCACATTTTAGTGGTACCTATATACTGTTCATACAAACCAGCTCAAGATTAAGATGCAAATAAAGATGCTAAAGGTTCAGGCCAAGGAGACAACCAAGACAGCAAAAACAGTCTAAAAACTGTGTCAAATATGTGTGTTTAATTCCACTCTGTCTCTTGGCTAGAAGGGAAGGGGTTGAATGATGCAAAAGTAACTGTTTTTCAATAACTGCTTAGAGTGCCATGTATTCTTGCTGTTTGTTTGGTTTTTTTCCCCCAGCTGTAGTGACTTGCCATCACATACTCTCATTGCATGGCTGGTTATCTTCATTGCAAAGAACAAAGTGACAAGTGCTTACAGTTGACAAGTAATGGGTCACCCTGCAAACAGCTTCTAGCTTTGCAGATCATCAGTCCAAAACACTTTTAACTTCCTTCAAAACACCAAGAAAACTGCTCTGGCCTTTTAAACTCAAAATAGCAAACCTAATTTCAATAACAGGCCTCAACCTGAGTTTATTAGCAAGTGAATTAGAAGTTCACCTCAAGTCCAAATGAAAATCAGTGAACAGTCATTAGATCAAGTAGAAATTAAAGCGAAGAAGACAAAAAGCCATAGCTGTAATCATCCATCCAAAATTAAACTTGGCTATCAAGCAAATAACTGCTCTGTTAAAAGCTTTTTCACGTTATGCTCATCATAATAATTAAAATACAATGCTTTACTAAAGGAGTTTCATTTATATCCTGATAGTCAGGCTGGCACTTCACTTGATTTTGGGCTATTCTCCATTAAGAACTGTTTAGCGTCTCCAAAATCCTCCTTGGATGCTTCTGAGATTCTGCACCAGAAAGAGGAGGAGGGAACAGGCAAACCATAATAGAGATACGAGAACTCTGCTGGGGGAAAAAAAAGGCAAAAATCTTCTGGAATCTGGATTCTGACCACAACCAAAGCCAAGCTGCACTGAAACATAAAAGTGTGCCCAACTTCCTAAATTCTAGTATCACGATTTCCATTTACAGCACTTATTTTACAGCACATATCGATTTGACATTGAGTTAAACCACTATTTTTAAGACAGATTTTCAACCTGCAAGCTTTTCACCTGCCAATTCCCAGTGCTCTCTAGCACACTGAACTTCCACGCCCAACCCAGTGTGAGCTGGATCCCCACCCACATCACGCCGCTGCCCTTTGACAACCCGATCTCCACTGGTGGGATTTTCACAGACACGTGAGCACGGTGAGGATGAGCACGTTCAGTGTCACGCTGGCCTCCCATCACCCCCCTTGTGCCTGCAGGTGGTGGCCACCTCGAGGTCTAACAACGTTGGAGAAGCACAGCAGTGTGCAGTACACACCCTCCCCTGGCTGCTCTGCAACTGGGAAAAGCTGAGGGCACCACAAAAAAGCAGCAACTGTTCTTCCTTACTTCAAAAGACAACACCATGCCACTAATCATCCTTCACACTTAGGTAGCAGCCAGGTTTATAAACAGTAATTAAAGATGCCTTCTGGTGTACCTGCGAAGGAAACACTGTTTTTGTTTTCCACAAGGAGCACATTTTCTTTAGTGACTTTTGATTAAAGGAGCCAACCCTGAGCACAAACAGTTTAATTTTCAGAGGGACAAGCAGCTACAGGTCACATTCTATACCCTTCTGTTTCCTAACGTCAGCTAAAAGTGAAAAACTGGTATTTTCAGCAGAAAGCCTCACAATTTTTCATTTCAGAAACCTTCTGTACACTGCTAATCAGTAATTTTGAAAGAGGAGCAGGATTCATACAGCAAAGTATTCTGAAATCTTAGGAATTTTTACATATACATATTAAAACCCCCTCGCTCCATTCCCTGACATCTCATTGAGTGAACCTCGCAGGCATGAATTAAAACAGCGTTCTGACATTCACTGTGAAGGTTGTTCACCTGCTCCTGCTTCACTTTTTATTTTTAATCTTCAAAATGGCCAAGGCTTTTACCACTCACCATTTACCTTCTCCAAAAATTAAGCCTTCTCTGAGCAGTAGCTGGAAGTGAAAACTGGTGACAGTTACAGCTCTGCCCACTCAGAAAACCCAGTGCAACCTGGGTGAGCCCAGAGACGCCAAGTCACTGCTATGCCTAATTACAAACCCGAGGCAGATTAACCTTTGATGACTAAATTAATCTTCTAAATAAAATGAATATGCATCAGCCTGCAAATTAGGATTAAATGCTTAGCAGAATCTTTATGTGATCAAGCAGGTTTTGTGGTGCAGATGTTAACCATTAACATGAAGCAATAAAATCATTCTTTTTTCTTATAATAACACCTAACAATTCTAAAGCCACCTTTCATCTGAGAATCTCAAAGGGTTTCATAAACATAATTAATTAACCCTCTCAGCATCCAAGACAAGAGCATAATAATAACCCCTTCCAACAGCTGAAGAAACAGAGGCACAGCAGCGGCCTACACCGCGTGCCTCGGACTGCACGGAATGTGGATGTTATATGCTTTGAAAGAAAAAAAAACCAACACAAACCGAAAAGAGGTTTTTCCTGGCTTCAGCCCTTTGCCAGGGCTGGCAGGGTGGCTCCTCCGCCAGGCCGCAGCACCGCTGGGCACACACGGCCCTGCCCCAGGGACACCGGCTCCGTCCAGCCCCTGAGCTCAGGCAGCGCCTCCAGCAGCCACCGAAACCCAGGACAGGGCCACTGAAAGCCAGGCCCAACAACTCTGTTTTGCTATAAACAGCACTGGCACTTGTCTCGCTGCTGAGCAAATAAAGACAAATGATGCACTTTCTAATCTACTGATTAATTTTGAAATAAATCATTCCAAATGTCCGTCTAGATCCTGACGCTGGAAGAGATGTGGCCACGGTTCTTCCAGGCTCTCCCAGAAGACCAAAGAGTTTCAGGGAATCAAGGAAACCTTCTGCTGAGGTCCCCTTTGTATGCTCCTTCTTCCAGTGGTTTATTTCTAAGCAGTTTGCAACGATGAATTTAGACAAATTTCAGCCTTATTACCTCCGATTTTAATTTCATTAGTTTTAAACATTATGCATTTGATAATTATCAAAGTGTACCATTAAGTTTTAATTTTATCTATTTGAATTTTAAAAAATCATGTAAGAGTATTGGTGAGCTATGGACGGGCACCTGACAAAACATATTCATGATAATCCAATTTGTTGACATGCCTTGTTGTCCAATCATAGCAGCTTCTCCTAATATGTAAGTTTTTCTTCTGATGAAAACTAATCTGAAGGTGTAAAAAGCCTGTTAAAGCAAATGTAATTTTATTTGCTTGAAAGTGAACTGGACAAATTCTTAGGATCAGTTTAATTTCCTTGGCTTCTAAAAGGAAGCTTAAATTAGAAATTTATTTTTTAATATTGACATCACATAAATAATGTTGGCATACAAGTGACTTCCAGAGCACTGGAAGTTAGACATTTAAAAGCATTTGTTGTTTTCATACAATGACTGCTAAAATACAGGGAAAAATTACAGGGAATATAATAAGCTTTGGATTGGACACATTATTACTATGAATGTAATTCTTGCCACCTCTCATAACACCCCAGCCATGTGAGAAAGTTAGGAAAAGCAATTAACATTCCTCCATCGACTTTAGTATTTACATTTTAAATTTACCATTTAAGACTTTAATTCTCCATAAAACTGCTTAAACATACATAACTTCAATGTTATTTAAATGTTTTATGATCTTCCTGAAGAGATCAGCTAATTGAAATCACTTAATTTAGTACCTTAAATTTATCTTCCTTTATTTGGAAGGAATTGGATTTAATGTTTAGGTTTTGTTAATTTTCTTTCTCAGAAAATCTTAATTTGGAAGGAAAAATGTGATTATGTGGTGGGGAGGAGGACGTCTTCTGGGCTGCAAGCTTACAACTGGTGGTAATCATTAGGTTCCATGTATGACATGGTGTATATAATTAAGAAATAAATTTATTACAGAAACTTGGAATAATCAATTAAAAAGTAGTCAGTGCAGTCCCACAAGGTCCAATATGATTACCTACGTTATCTGGGCTGTCACTTCCAATGCTGGTTTGAATCTCAAAGACCTCTGAGGGATGCTCTGTGTGTCAAGTTAAATAAGTGTGACAACCTTAGTGGAAAAATGCAATGATACAAGCAGGTGCAAACACAACTCTTCCAGAGGAGAATAAAGATATCAGCTGCAACTTGAGTATTATTGGCAGACTGTTCTTCCTTCCTCCTGTACTTCTGAATGGACTGACAGAGCCATTCAGTTTGTGGCTGTAGCACAGACTCTTTGATGGCTTAAGGGGGACAGAACCTCAGGGTCACTAAAGGATGCTGCAGCTTGTGACATTTTTTTCTTACTTATCACCTTTGCAGACTTTGATTTTTTCCCTTCCTCAGAGACTCCTCAAGTTCAAAGCTGGAAGAGACGTTTAAATTATCTAGTCTGACCTTGTACATATGCCAGGCCATTAAGCTACACTCACTGACCCATCCTCTACACATCCTTCTCCTTTTCTCTAAGCTCCCTGTCATAACACTGATCTACAAATGCCTCAATCATGAGGCAGTAAATCAATGTAAAAAATTATTCTGCTGTTCACTCTGAAACAGAGTGAAAAATTTGGCATCATCTGATGAATCAGATTTTGCTTCTTGTGTTGAGTGTCTCACATCCTTATTGCTTTAGGGTCTAGCCTGGACTAGAAGTAAAACGATCAGAAGATGTCACCTCAACGTATCTTCCCCCTGAGCAGGGTAGATAGATCTTATATAATTTATATTCAGCTGTGGAGGCTGGGTACACCTATTTATGAAGTCATATACAATAACCAAGTAAAAAACAGAGCTGTTCATCCACAGGCTCAAAATGAGACCCTGATTTTTTTTTTCTAGCACTGTATAACTTCTTCTGTCAAGTATACCTCAAGCCACCTAACACACTCTTCACAACTCCAGTACCTGCCTACGCAGTAAAAAATCTGATATTTACCAGAAACAGGGAAAAAGAAAATAACGTTCCAAAACTCATGTTAGCATTATTTTGGATACAATTTGAAGACAGTCTCTCGGCTCTGCAATGAAGACTACTGTAGACACAAGAACACTGACAGACAGTGATTGCCTCCTCCTTTAAAACTATGCTGACAGCATCCAGCGTTGTTCAGTTTGATACCAGGGAGTGTCAGTAGGAAACACTGCTCACCCTCCTGCACGATGCAAAACGCAGCATCTCCGTGTCTCCCTGGGCTCGCCCGCGAGCGTTCCAAACCACGCACAACAAAACCACAGGGAACTCAGGCCATTTCAGATCACCTTACAAACTCAAAACACAGAACAGATTCACAGGAAGATTTGCTAAGGTTCACCAACCTGTTGAGTGAACCTGGGCCCAGTTCCAAGCGAATCTGGATTGATTAATGTTTTCTTAAAAGCAACATCACCTGACGTTCTTTGCTACTGATGTGAATCTCAGCTTCTGCTTTTCTCTCTCAAATTCTGGATGGGTTTAAGTGAGGAGCTGAGCACATGAAATGCACGACCAGCTACGTTCTACAACGAAATATTGCAAATCCACCACCCCACCAGCACCAGCAATGTTTTACAACCTTCTTAGCTTTTTGGTGAGCTCTGATAGGGATTTTTGCAAATTGTTCACACCTTTAAGAACCCAGTGTAAAGGAGCTCTTTGTCCATTTCAAACACAGGACCAGATCGAGATATACTCAGCAATATAAGAAATGGAACCTCTCTCTAATGGACCCCCTGAAATCAATGGAACTGCTTATGGAGTAATATACCATTATCCATTGTGACTAAGAGCTACTGTAAATAAGCTTTGGAAACTATATTCCAGCTACAGTTGCGCTTGGTGGTTTGTAATATTCCAGCACTTGCTAAATATAAATAAATGAAATAAAGTGGGAGAGAGTGATACTCTGATTTCTGTTAGCACTGCCTGTACATTTGTTCCAAGTGTCTGAGCAATCAGAACACTACATAAATACCTTGCCATGCCTGTGGGATCCCATGCTAAGTTATAATCCATCACTGAAGCAGGCAGCCGCTCCTGAAGACATGCTAAAGCATTTCTGAGGTTGAATGTAATTTATTGCTACACTCTCTGGTTGTATGTTTATTTCCTTTAACAGGAAGAAGTGGCTACATGCAGAGCAGTCATATGTTAGAAATTTTGCTTAAAATTTGCATCATATTAAACAATTATTCACCAAAGACTCTGTAATTTATCAGCTGATCTATCTTCTCCTTTCTATAAGAACTCTTTGTCAATCACCTTCACATTCTGGAACTCTAAAATGACCCATAGCTTACCTATATTTATATCTTTTTTTGAACACTGCACAAGTTTTCTGGATTGAGCCAGGTAAAGCGATTCAGATAAACAAGAAGAATCTGTCCCACCATGTCAGCACATGAGAATATGCACTGTGTGTGTATAAAAAACTGCCTCTTATCACACAGCTGCTTTATTTATTTTCTTAATTTCTGACTCCTGGTTTCAGACAAACAAAACACTGAGGGAAACGTTAAAGAACTGCCAAAGTTGCTGTTGGAATAGAAAAGGAACAAGAATATTATAAGACAGACGGTTCCCTCAATTCTTCTGGCCAATCTGTAGTCCCAGCAGATTTGCATAAGCTTTGAACAAGCACAGAGGGCTGGCAGTGTTGACACGAGCTGAGCTCCTCTCCTCTTGTGAAATTAAACCACTGCGACTTCATAGGCAGCTTTGGCAAAATACAGAGAAGATCAACCCAAAAGAAAAAGAGATTTCAATCCAACTGGATTCCTGAGGAGAATTTTTGTCAGCCACTGAAAAAGCCCTCAGTGTTTCATCAGGGAACTTTCTATCAACTTAATTTTTCACTTCTATATCTTTATTGCACTGGTTTCCATCCTCAGTGTCCCAAGTTCCTGCTTCTTGCTTTTACTACTGATTTAGACACGGGCGTCCACTAATGATCTAAATAAAGGAATCCTTAATGTTCAGGCTGTAAATATGCCACTGAGTCCCAGGAGCCCCACATAAATCCAAGGCATGAAATGATGACCATGAAAGGGAACTCTACATCTGTGTTTGCTTAGCAGAAGAACTGCAGGGCTGACCTGTGGACTGATGTGGCTGTTTAATATGTTCTCTGCAAACTGTTCAATAACATCAGAACTGCTGTTTAATCCTCTTACCAGGACCATCGACGTTACTTCATGTTCTACTAATTCCAAGCCAGCTGCAGAAATACTTGCTTCTCTGGCAAGCCAATAGAGAGGGCCAAATTTTTTAACAGGCTGCAGCCATAATCTTCATGCATCATTTCAGAACAAGATTTTTTTCTTGGAAACTTTTTTGCATAACCTTATAGCCTGAGTCTCACCTCACTTCTACTTCTGCAAGTCAGGAGTGCAGGTAAGGCAAGGTGAGGATCAGAAACATATTCTGAAACAAATATCCAAACGTATTTTGAGACTATCTCCAAAGGTGTTCAGATGCAAACACCTCCACTATTTGGCTTTTGTAATAACAAAAAATACATTTAAAATAGAAAAAAATAAAGGGTTGGATTTGAGAAGCTTCAGAGTTATATATATTTCTACTTTGCAACTTCTTGACCAGTTTTTGCAACGTTCTCCCCCTTCATTTGGATTTCTTACGGCGAGTTTGTGGCAATCATATAAAACGGACCTGACCAGGTTTTTCACATGGTGATCCCTAATTCAGTGTTCAACATTACAAAACCCACTCAAAATTACCAAAAAAGAAAGAAGGAAATGATTTATTAATAAAAATAATGTTTTAATGATTTTCCCATGCATTTCCAGAGAGTCAGAAAGAGTGCTAGACCTCAAAGGGGAAGGAGTCAAGCGAGTGAAAACTTTCTGGCTTTGGAAGGAACTAATGGTTTTGATGCGGTACAGTCATTCTCACCTCTCTCTGTAACCTTTGGGGAGTCACAACCCATCCAGGAGAATCAATTATTGAACATAACAGTAAGAGCCTTGTGCTATTGTTCATGTCCTGTCACTGTCTTCTTCTGGGGAACACAAGTGGGTCTGAAACCAAAGCAGACACATAGTGTGAATAAACTGCAAAAAAACCCAGAGTATTTAAAAATCCATAAGCCTAGTTAACACCAATGTCCTGCTCAGAGTATTACACACCACAGAAACTGGTCAAGGAAAGAATGTTTCTATATACAATACACACAGACTCCCACTATCACTTAATCCCTCTTCCATCCATGCCAGATTCCAGCTGCAGTCCATACTCGCCCCCACAGACGCGGAGCTAATCGCAAAGTAACAGCCCTATCTGCGGGTTCCCTCGCCAGCATTTCACAACAGAGAGCGTATGATTAGGTGTTAAGTGGGACTATTTGCACTTTTGCTTATGGCACATATAATTATGTAATTCTGCATAATGCCAAAATGACTGTTTTAAGTAGCAGCTGCACAAAACAGAGATACTGGTTGGACAGCACAAAAAATACAATCTTAAATAAACCCAGCGCAGTGAAAAACACACACATACGTATACTTACATATGTATTTCTATACCTTCAGGACTATTTAAGGTGGACTGTTTTTACAAGAAGATCACATAATGATTCTTAAGCAGGACTCTGCCCCTCTTCTTGCCTATGAAAGTTTTGCCGGTGACAGGCTCAGAGTCCTTAAAATACAAATTGTGGTTCGACAGATCCTTAAAACGTCATGGATTAAATCCTTGGAGTTCATGATCTCATCCACCATGGTGTTTGTCATGGAGCAGGCTGGCACTACATGGCCCTGTCAGTGTTTTAGGTGAGGTGGCATAGCACTGAGTTTGCCAAGGCTTTAAAGCTCTGTCTGCAAAGAACCTTATGGGCAGCACAGTGGGAGAGGTGGGTGCAGACAGATAGCATAGGGCCACTATCTGTAGAGTCCTCCTGGGAAATTAAATTAATAACTGTCCCTGCCATAAAAAAACTGGGGGAAGGTACATTTAATTTTTACTGTTTTACAGAGTAGATGTGTCCTAATTTCATGGCATGGTAACAGAACTTCCGTAAGCTTTGATTAAAGTAACCACAAAGTATCAAGGTTAGTTAGAAATACTATTACATTTCAAAATGCATCCTTCTAAACATATGAGTAAGGTGGTGGCAGTGGTAGGAGTCTGCCACAGAGGTGTTCTATAGAGGTCAAAAGGAGATCACCATTTGTTTAATTTAAATAAATCGATTTGTTAAACAAGGAGCTGCTAAGATTATACAGTTGGAGGGTGGAAAGCAAAGAAAGATAATTATTTTTGTTTGCATAAATCATTTTCTTATTACTTGGGGATCAGTATGGTGTTGTTTGGGTTCGAGAAAGGAGGGCAAAAGAAGATAAGTGTATCAATTTGCTGATCAGGGTTACATGGGATTTTGCTGCTGGGGCTGGAGAAACGAAAGAAGATCATTATTTTTATTTAAATAAATCAATTTGTTGTGATCAGGGATCGCATGAGGTTGTGCCGTTTGCAAGGAAGGCATAGGAAGTTCTTCTTTATGGATAGTTAGTTGCAGAACAAATATTCAGGAACTACTCTATCATATGGAGAAAGGACAAAAAGAAACCTTCCAGACCACAAAGCTGGATTTGTATTTCTTGCTCTTGAAAGATTCTGTCTTTGGCATCTTGTATTGATCTTCAGTTTGAGTTAAAACAATAGCTGTTAGACTTTGAACACACTGAATCAGGATTATATGTATTTATGTGTGTGTATATGTATATAAACAGTGTATATAGATAATTAGTTAGATAGATAGCCAGATAGCGGCTAATGGAGCCTCATCCTGCAAAAGCCTTTGCACTTTGAGGCAGTGCCTACTGCAACTACTGGAAAAAACTGTGATTGCCTTCCCAGGACGTAGACCCAGTCCTCCAGTGGGGAATATTTCTTGAAATCAATGGCCATTCTGTACCCCTACGCTTTAAGGGCTTGATATTTTTTGCTTCTTTTTTTGATGCAATTAATGAAGCTCTGTGTGTAATTTTAAAGGCCCTTCATGAACTAACTGGAAAACTACAGCATTGAAAATCAGTGAACTCATATCCAAAACTAATAGCTTCAGTATCACTGCCAAGAATTGACTAAGCGCTCTTTGTGCCTGCAAACGGGGTTCTGTAGGCAGTATCCTTCTATCTGCCTTCAAGGGATAATCTCCTCTTACAAATAAAACAATTGTTTCATTTGCTCATTGCAATGGTTGAATGAGGCTGCAGAAATGAATCTCACTGGTTTCCAATGTTCCCAAGTCAATCAAGTGAGGATTTGGGGAGTGGGGTTGCTTTCAATTAACACGTGTTGCTATTTGCAAAACCGGTTTAAAAAATGTATTTTCACAGGTTTAGATGTGACTCCTGCAAACTAAAATTCCTCTATCCATGCTCAGTTAAAAGACGACTTAAATATAGTGTAAAAGTCCAAAGTCTCTATCTGCTGGATCAAGGTGTCCCATGTATCACCTTGGAGTAAAAAGAAGGAATAATCTAGTTAGCTCTTTAACAAACAAAACAACGTTTAAGTAATTACAGAAAACAGTGAGCCCAAACATCCCCTGGATGCTTTCAGAGCCCATGGCACGGTCCAGTGGATGAATCTGCATTTATAACAAGAATGATAAATCTAACTAAACATCTTTATTTTTACAGTATGTTAAAGAAGCATTTTTATTTAGTGCAGTCATATATCTCCACATTATTTTGAAGTATGCTTCTTTATTGCTTTTACGTCTTCAGAATTGCCTGAGGAAAGCATCCTTTTCTCCTTGTGTTTCATTGTTGTTACACTTGTAGAGTATAACATGCACAAACTTGATTATGATTAATTGAGGGCTCTGGCAAATTATGTTTTTATTCCTTTCCATCTAAGTCTTCCATCTGCTCAAGATAAAAAAAAAAAAAGGAAATTTTACATTTATAAGGACACTTAGGGCTTTCTGGGTAAATCGTCAGAACAACTTGTTCAGCAATAATGGCTTCAAGTGAAGAAAGTCTTCCCTCACTCTTACATCACCAACACATTAATGCATCTCCATCCAACAAGTCAGGCTGAGAGACAACGATAACTGGTCAGACCACATTTGATCCAAAACCTCCCTGCAGAGCTGGAATTTCAGACTGAATCAAACCAGTTCAGAATATTGCTCAATTAGATCCTACCTCCAAAGAACCACTTAAAGCAGTCAAGGACCAAGTCTGTAAACACAAACAGCCGTGTCCTTCGGCACAATGCATGTAACATCAGGCATGCTATTTATAAGAGGCTCTGCTGAAGTTCTTACCCAAGGTGATGCAGCTGCACCTACCAGCCCATTAAGCCTGGTGTACCACATCAGATAAGGCCCTTCCTTCAGGGTGTATGATTCAGGTATAAATGCTTGCCAGTCCCTGGAAACTGGCAAATGAGGTTGCACTTGGCAGTCTGGGGTTTTCTTAATAGGATGAATGACAGAAGCAAGAAGTCATATTTAACTTGTACGAATGTGAGGAGGAAAAGGCAAGGCTCTTTGATTTACAGACAGCCTTGTTCTCCAGCCCTGTTAGTGCAAAGCATGGAGTGGTGCCTTCGGCTCATGAGAAAGCAAAATTATTGAGGAATTTGCTCCTCTGAGGCCACAGAGTTGAAATAACAAAGCCCCAAACAATCTTAGGAACCAGAATGCAGATACTCTCGGGCTTTAAAAGGCTGCTTCTGGACAGTTGGTGGCACAGGAACAGGGGCTGTGAATTTATGACAAGGTCAACATCAGTGGCATTTTTCTTGCTCAGCCAATAATGTGAATTGAGTTGTTGGCCTTGGCCCAGGCCCCTATGAATAACATTCCAAGTGGCTAACACCACACCACTTTTCTTGAACCACCAGTGAAGACAACAGGTTAAATCTGCACAACTTACACAGAAGTGAACTGTGGAGCACTGGTGTGATCTGATACTGCAGATGAGCTGTAAAGGTGGTGAATCCAGCGGGAGGGATGACAATGCCACCAAAGACAAGCGTAAGGGTGGCTCTAATTACCTGTAAAGATGACATCTCACAACTACCAGGGAAGTTATTGCAGTGTTCCTGCGTGCAGGTGGACAGAGATGAGGATGACTTAAGTGTCAAAAACCAAAGGAACCTGTAGTTCAACTGAAGCAAACTAGATTTAGAGGCAGATACAGAAGCGATGCTTCCTCTGCCAAAGTTTGCAAAAGACTCTTGTCAAAGATGTACTGAGAGCAATGCTGTAAATCCTCTCAGCAGCACGCTAAAGATTAAATTCTCTGGTAGCCTCAGAGCAGAAGAAGCCACTTTGTGTTACAGACATGGTTTGTGTAGAAAAACCAATTCTGTAGAAAAGGCAACGTGGACCAGAGTCCTCCATGGCAGAGTGAGCAAAGCACAGAGCAACAGAAGAACACCATGTGGCTGGAAACAGAGTCACTGCCTGCACTACAGGCAAAAGCAGCCACTTCTCAGCAAGGAAGAGTGTTCTATGAATCAAGTCCAAAAAGGTTTTATTCCCAGCTGAGCCTCCCTAGACGTTGGTCACATCACTTCAGCCATTCTAGTTTCCAGGCTCACAAAATGGAGAGGCTGCATTTACCCACCACTGCCCAGGGCCTGCAGTAAGAAGGATTCAACAGAGTGAACTTTTCAGTGATCCGTATCACCAGGTCCTGCTGCAATGACATGGCTGGGCCAGAAATGAGTGATGTAGGATGAGTTCACCCCCCACGGAGCAAAGCATACAGCTCCAGGTCCAAACAGGACATCACAAGGAAGATCTGGTGAGTAATCTACTGACAAAGCTACTGGAATCTGTGGTCAGAAACCCTGGAAATTTTGTCCCAGCTTGCTCTGGGGACTACTACAACATAAGCATCCTGCTGCAGTCCTCCTCCCTTCCCTTTGCTCACACATCATGTATACACAAGGGCACAAAGTTAATTCAGTCTTCTGTGGAAAGCTCTGCATGAAGCCCCTTTAATTGGGCTTTGTGCGAGTGTGTGAATCTCATCCTGATACTTTCAGGGTTCTTGGGGAAATGTTAGAATGGCAGCACAGAGAAATGGAAAATACATTATCATTCATTGCCAGCAAATAATTTATTTGATATCCTCCATCCTTTTTTTTTTTTTTTTTTTCCTCCTGGCTCTATTTGTGATTGTATGTGGAATTAATTTCTGAAGAGTTTAGCTAATAATTATTGGTGAGAAGATCCTGTCAATCTCTCAAGATAAACAAGAAATGGTTCCGACTGACACAGATTGTGTGTCACGTGACTATCCTATTTTTCTGATTTAATAAATATTAATCTTTCTGCCTTTCAGGAGCATTGTGCAAGATTTTTTAATGTTCTGAACTGACACTGGGAATGGCCTATACATGCCAAAACTATTCCTATTATATAAAAAGGCAAATTTTCCTTATTTCGTTTCAAGACAAGACATTTTTCAAATTAAAATTAATATGCACACAGATTAAATCTTCCCTTACACAAATCTATGCAAGATGCTGTTTAGGGTGTGCCTTTTTTTCCTAACCACGAATTCTTCTAACATCAGATAAAAGAGATTTATTGCCGTATTCTCATTTTATCTTCTAACTTTTGCCTAGTAGGAAAGCATAAAGGAGACAGGTGATCCCCCAAAAAAACTGGAGGAAATGATGTTACATCAAGGCACTTGGCAGAAACTCAGCTGATCTCGGGCGCTGCCAACCTTGCTGAAGATTTTCCTCACTGCCTTAACAAATCGCTTTCCTTCTTTCTGCCTCAGTTTCCTAACTGTAAAGTAAAAGAGACAGGAAGGTAGCACAGTTTTTTCCCTTTTCTTTCTGTCTTGTTCCTATTGCAAACTCTCCAAGGCAAGTCTGATTATGCATTTAGCAGATGGGGGCTCCAAACTCAGCTGGAGCCTTCAGGCATTACTATAGTATAAATAACAATAATGATGACGGAGTGTTAAAATAGGGAGAACTTGTTCTTTGTTCTCTGTAATATGAATCAAACTGTGGCTGGACCTCTATTTTACACCACCAGCTAGTTTATTTATGAGAGGATTTATCAGAAGTGGTTGGGTTTAATTTCCTCTAATTCACACTGTATGAAAAATGGCAACTGTCTGATTTTAATCTATAACCTGATGATAGGGCTTCCCAGAAATAACAAAAATACCACATTTGAGGTATCCAAACAGCTCCTGTAGGAGTGCAGCAGAGGCTGATCACGCCTGCTGCCTCACACCTCTGCTCCATCCCCTCTCTGCCTCATCTCTTCCAACAGGATCTGCAAAGGCCAGAATCACTGAAGCAGCAGATCAATTATTAATGAAAATAAAAAGAATTTCGGGAGTTCAAGTGCCTTCCCTGGCATCTTGATTCACAGAAGGAGTTAATCTTTTGTTCTTAGACTGGTCTTTTTTTTTACTTCTTAACCAAGTGGATAGACGTTTGGCATGCTGTCTTTTCCAAGGTGGAAGCAGGAGGGAGAGGTTGTGAAAAACACCCATCTTCAAATGGAACAAATGCAGGAAGTTAAATATAGATGTACATCAACAAGCTCACAGATTATCACGGGGTGAAAAATAATATCAACACGATGGAATTCCTTTTCAAACTGAAAGGAGAAAGATTCAAAAGCTGGGGCAATCAATACCACCCTGTGATCAACAGGAAATGCTAAGAATAACTGTATATCATGTGTGGCTTCAAATTTACAACCAGGACATATAATCTCATTGTAAGAAGAGAGTCAAGTTCAAGAACTTAGCCTCTACAGTAAAGCTCTCATTTTAACTCAAGAAGCTGAGGTCGACGGCCTCTCAAATGAAACAGATAAGGCGACACAGGGTTCTTGTCAGAAACAAATGTTATGTCTCTCCCTACTGAAAAGCTTAAAGATATTATCAGCAAAAGCCTAGTTGGGCCTGAAATGGGTCCCAGAGAAGTAATATTAACCAGGCTCCTGGCAGATCATTTATTTATCTCAAGCTAAATTCAATAAAGAGAGCCATATATAAGTGAGGGAAAATAATGCAGCTGCTAGTAATTTATCATTGGATGGAAAGTCATTGTTATCCTTATCTCTCCAATGATGTTCTATTTCCAACTGGTAATGAATTATGGGGCTTGCCACATCTTTACTATGTGACAGGTCAACACTACCTCATGGGTACTGTACTTTATTTATGCGATCGATAGAGACTTTGCTGAGAAAATATTGGCAACCATTTTGTGAGAGTGACCTGGAGCTGCGTGGCCGTATGATCGGTGGTGGTGGTCACTGGATAGAACACAGCTTCTAAACTCCTTTAAAACCAAGATTGCCCTGAACGCTTTAAAAGTATTTTACACTTTGCTCTTTATAAAGCCAAGCATGTGAAGCGAACCACTGGATTGTTAATTATAAAGCATTCTGCTCATTTAAGCTGGCTCAGCCACCAAAGGGATCTTTTTTTGTTCCTTTGTAGCACTTATTAGAGGGATTTATTAAATCAAACTGCAGTACAGACTTATCCAAAATTATTTGTGCCTGTGGTGTTTGGGGCACAGCAGAGGCACGGCGAGCAGAGGTTTGGCCAGGCTGCTGCTGAGATGTAAGGACAGGCTAATGAGCAGCGCTGAGTGCCCCACAGAGCGCCCAAATTCCACACAGAGTTTTAAGGGGGAAGCCATGCAACTCAGTGCTGTGTTTACTTCCCTCAAGCCAGCTTTAAGTGACCCTCCCAGCATGACCCCTGCAAGAGAGGCAGTGAAGGACGGTGCTCTGGGATGGGTGGCTTCAGGAGGAAGAGCCCTGCTGCAGGGACACCTGGCAAGGGTACAGTGCCTGGCAGAGTCCCTTCTCTGGCACTGCTCTCCCATCCCCAAACCAATTACACTCATGTTCTCTCTCCTGTCTACTACTCCCCACTGGGTTTGGCATTCATCATTCACAAGAAGGGCTCATGTTCCCAAAGGTTGGATTTATACTAGACAAACAGAAATACAATTTTAAATTTTACATGGAATAATGAAGTCATATATCACAAATGACTAAGAGGTTTGGATTTTGAAAAACACCTCTTGAAAAAGAACAAAGAATATTTTCAAAGATTTTAGAATAAGCAGTCTTTTGTCATTAAAAGTTACCAAAGAAAAAATAATACCAACACAACCACACTGGCCCAGACCTCGTTTCTAGATTAGGCCACTTGACCTTTAAGCCATTTAGTTCACTACTTCCTCTTGAGCCTTCTTCTCTACTGAGAAACAAGAGACTACCCATTTCTGGCCACAGTTTCAAGAACTGAACAATCCAGAAAATCCTATTTTGATTTTTCAGTTTCTTTGTTTGCTTTGTTAAGTGGAACGGTAGAAAATTACATGTCTTTCAAGGCAGAGCAGGGATATATTTTGAAAAGCAAAGGGAAAGGCACTTTACAGCAGCCACGTCAACGGTAAAAGTTACTGACTGTAATAGCATATGGACTTTTAGCCATGCAAGGGGATGTTCCAGATGAGTGGGGGCCACTGACGCTGAACCCACAGACCTCTCTAAAAGAGCACAATAGGACAGGATCCTACACGTGTGACAACCAGAGGAAAAGCAAAGCTGTCTTTTCCCATTATTGTGGGAAAAGGAAGTTTGGAGATGCTGGCCAGCAGTTCACTTCAATAATGTATTAGGTGACCTAAATTATATTAACTAAGGTGGCTAAGATTAACTGAGATGAAAAACAAAGGCAGATAGCTCTACCCATTGTTAAATAGCAAGTGTGCTTCCTGGTCACAGAGACACACTGTGCCTTCTGGCATGCATGAACGTGTTAATATGTCTCTTTGGCTCCCTATGTTTAGGAAAGTCTTAGCAATGGAAAAACAAGGGTGTTGTAGGTGAAGGCTGAAGTCCTTTGGCAGAGCAGCATGTGCAAGAGCTTGACCAGAGCCTGCTGGGTCATACTTTGGTCAGCTCCAGGAGCATCAGCACTCATTCACAAAGATGCAGAAAGTCAGTGAGAGCATTACCATATCCTGGAGTAAACACCATCAGTTTCCCGTGTGCCGACAGACAGAAATCCCATATGGTCAGGCTATACCACATTAACATGAAAGCTCTGATATTTTCATAATCAGTTAACTCAAAGGGTCATCTAGTGGATGCCAGGAAGATCTTGCCTTTCTTCTAATAGTTGAGAAAGTATGATGGATTTTTACAACTTAAGTAATGTAAATAGCAAAGAATAAAAAAAAAAAATGAGGTGTCATAACTCACATAAACCAAGATAATACAAAAAAATATACCCCTTGAAATCAACTATTTACTTCAGAGTCTATCCTAACCAGCAAGGAGTCTGCTACTTGTCAGATATTCTTTCTCATGTAGTTTCAAACACACTGTCAAAATTGTGTATAGCTTCTAGCTCCCAGGCCTTCCACATACATACCAATCACTCAATTCACTTTTTAATTTCCATTGTTTGGAGTCCTATCCCCAAATTTTTAAATGAAAAAAACAACAAAACCTAAAATATTGACTTAAAACTACTTAGGTTTACAGAGGTACAGTCTGGTAAGAATGATGTATGTGTTTAATAATATGTTCCCTGGCTAATAAAATACTAGATTATTTTTGGACTACAGAATTTAAATGGAAAAAAGTTTAACCATTAGGAACCTGTTTACTATTACCAAGAGACTAGCCAGTTGGCAGGTCAATAGTTATCAGCAGAAATAAAGAACCACAGCAGCCACCTGTGCTTAGGGCTTGTCCCTGTTAGGAAAAAAAAATAAATGAAAGGGCAAAACCTAAGAAGCACATCTAGTGCCTGCTGGGTTGTATTTTTTTTTTTTTCAACTTAAAATTAAAAAATAGAGGACATTGTTCTGGGACTACTGATTTCAGAGCTTAGTGCAAATGATAGCCAGCTCTTCCAGGCTGTTTTAAGATAAAATGGGCAGCTTCAAACCTGCTTCAAACTTTTTCTCTGGATAAATGATTGAATCTGAAGCACATTGAAATATCTCAGACAGGTTCTTCGTGGCATGAGGATTAGCTGTGAAAGGAAGTGCACACAGGGGTGTTTCCCCTTCCTGTGGGAATAATCCCACCATGGAGCCAGTTGGAGATTGGCCACTTCAGAGTTGAAAAGGCCAGGAGACACCTGTGTCAAGTGCATCCTTCCTTTGCCAGATGGAAATAATTGGAGCCTTGAGACAGTTCTCTCTTACTGTCATTTGAATGGGTCAGAGAGCCTCACACCTGCAGAGGAGCTGCACTGTGAGCCTCCCAGACAAAAGCACACCGTGTAGAATCATGGTCCCAGTAGCATCAGTGGGACTTCTGCTGTGGAACTTCAGGATAGGGCTCTCTACTGCCAGCAGTGAACACTGTCAGAGGTAATGAAATCTTGTCCCTCCATAATCTAAGACATTCGTGAAACCTGAAATTAAATGAAGAGGAGAGATCCCTCTGATTTGTTATTTCCACATGGAAACTATTTTTCTTCCAGCAGTCAGCTATGGTTAGTATGTTTTTCTGTCCTAGAGACTTCTTTGCTTACATATGTATGTACTATAAGGACATTTCCATATAATTAAAAGTTAATTAGCATCATGTGGTGATTCTGATATTCTCTAACATAAACATAGAGAACAACTGCGTTAGCAAATGACAACCAGTTAAAGGCAAGCACCATACATAATACATAAAATGTTCCTTATCAAAGGCACAGAAACATGATAGTCCCAATATCAGCTAAATATTGAAATAGTTGATGTTTAGATGATGGATAAAAGGATGTAATTTTTTTTTTTTTTACTTCTGGCCAATGAAACATGAAGACATTTCAATGCAGTTCAAGCTCAGACAGGCCAGAGATGTTCTATTCTTCAGAAGGAAAGAAATATTCATTTAGTAAAAATTGGACTGAAAAAGCAGAGAAGAGTCTTAACATTCCCAAACAAATCATTACAATTGATCCAGCCAAAAATGAGGCTAGTAATTTTTTTTCAGAACATTTCCTGTAATCACAGATTTTCTATGATTTCTATTATTTGATACAGGGGAAATTTAGGAAACCACCTGCTACTTGGCATCTATTTTAAGGGCTCTGTATATGGTACAGATGCAGTAGCAGCACCTGCAGAAGAACACTCGTGTTCCTGACCACCTCCTGTGGTTCCTTAAGGTTTATTGAAGTCAAAGGCACTCAGCCAGTTCTATACCAGTTATCCCATTTACAAGTTCACAGTGGCTTAACAGCTGTTACAGATATTAATGGCTAATCAATTACTATTGATGCAATTATTCGCCTCATCCACAAGCAAAGTCTTAAATAAAAGGGCAAATATTAACTTAGGCTCCAGCTGATAAGGTTTTCCTCCCCATGCTTGTGTGTATAGGCTTCCCTTCTGAACTTTGGTAAGACATTTACAAAGTCAGAAACAAAACAGCCAGTTAAAGAGAATGATTGCAGGTATGGGCACCTCCTATCCCATTATCACAGGACCTTAACCTGGACTTGTCTGTTGTTACATAACTTTTTGGTACCCTGCCCCTGATTGTGCAGTTGAAAGATGACTAGTAGTGAGAGCACAGCCTTGCTCTGGTGGCTCAGGGCCAGCATGCCACCCAAAGAGCCCTTCAGCTTGCCCAGAAGGTTCCAAGGGAAGGCTTCTGCAGCAGGCTCAAGCTAACAGGGAAGGCAAAAGGTGACGTTGCCTGGAGCTTGCTACTTGCCAAAACAGTATTGCCGAGGGGTCAGCAAAGGTTGAGACCGCTGCACTACAGCTCATGCCACGTCTTCCCACACTGAACAAAACAGCACAACGTGAGGCACGAAATCTGCTTGTAGGGACCCCAGTTATCAACACAGAAATGAGTGCAATGGACTCAACAAACCTCCAGAACAAGCTCACAGGGGTTTGACTGGGTAACAATGCTACACGTCTAATTAGGCAGAGGTTGACTGCAGCACAACCAACATAGTTGAAGACATTTTTTCAGCATGTGCAATACACAGTTTTTTCTTTAAAAGCAAATAGTCAAATTTTAGTTCTGTGTTGGCTTGCTAAACAGCAACAATTTTTTTTCAGCTTCACTATTTCCCAGAATCGAGCCTCCAAGTATATGAACAAACAGTTCAACTGCCAGAAGAATTACAGCTTTTATAACATATAGGAACCTCACTACAAATGCTTTAAAGAAAAAGCTCCAGCTCTCAGGATGTCTTGTTTTAATGTGCTATTTCTTTAAAATTTCAAAAATACTGTTGCACTGATTTGTAAAAAAGTAAATCTCAATATATGCAATTGTTAGTCTCTTCTGAGGTTATATGAGGGTTATAGAGGGAAACATTCACTTGTATTTTGCTTGCTTTTATTGTACAGCCTAAATTCTCTAAATCAGATAATTGATCTGCTAGAACAAGCCAGGATGGGTAGTAAACTATCCAGGGCAAACTCCCTGTCACTTGAGTTTTTAAATCAAGGTTTAATATATTTCTAAACTATGTGTTCCAGCGCTACCATAAGCTCAGTGCAGGAATCACTAAGTAAAATCCTCTGACTTATGGGAGCCAGCCAAGATGATTATAATGGTTCCTGCTGGCCTTAAAAATCAGTAATATAGGTGAAATAGAAACAATGGATGAAATTAATCCATGTGCAAAGTCCTGTGATAAAATTTTGAAGAGAATTTCTGGCAAAGCATTTAGAAAGTCTTAGGCCACCCTGCATCCAGTGCAGTTTTTAAGGGAAACCCCCTAAACTGCACATGGAGAAGAAAAGCTATGTCAAACCTGATTAAGGTTTTGGTTTGCATACTATAAGAGGAAATAAAAGGCATTGCCTTCTGCCCCAGGGTTGCTGCTGGAAGAGAAAGACCAGCTGGGACCTCTTGTGGAATGCAAAGGAAGCTTAACATTTATCTGCTTTTCCTCTCATTGGTATTTGTTGGAGGAGCAACTGAAATGTGCATCTCTGGGAAAACAAAACAAAACAAAAATCTCTAAGGAAGCTCTCTTGACCTATCAGCAAGTTTCAGAAGGGCTGGAGTCAGCAGTGGCTTTGCTCTGTATCCCTCAGGCTCACCCAGTAGCCAGCCTCTAATGAACAACACTAAGGTGCCAGTGTAGGACAAACCTTGCAGCGTGGTACATGAGAAACTGGCCTGTGAACCCAGTACCTCCTCCATTTCAGTAATGTCCACTGTAGAACAAAATTTGTCAAGGCAAACGCTGACTCCACAACCCAGTAACATAAATCATCTGTTGAATGGCAAAGCGCATGAAATGGCCTTGAGATTTGGAGCCGCCTAGGAAGCATGAGATTTTAGCACACCACATTTGGCAGGTCAGTGGGCAGAAACTGCCCACAAATACATTCATACAAACTGTACATGGGTGTTAGTAAACACACAGGTTCCAGCAGAAAGAAATTACATGACTCTTCCCCGACGTCTGGAATGTGCATTGTGTTACCCAACAAAGGAAATTATGCACAGATAGCCCCAGAGGCAGAACCACCATGATCCGCTCCTACTTGTGAATCCTGGGCAAACACTTACTAGCCACAATTAATTACCTGCCTCTGCTCGTTTTGTTAAATGATCAAAGTAATACATCCACATGGTTGCACATGAATGTGACTATTTGTACAAAATTACATTTACACAGTAGCGGTGCAGGGCCGGATCCTACAGTATTTGTCATTATTATAAGTTGCCTTACTGAGAGAATTGCTTCTAATTACTCAGCATCAGGTCTGCAGGATGCACCTGGACTTCTGTAATATTTAGGTGGTAACGATACAGACCAGAGCAAAGGTAGAATCAATTGTTCTTAGATTTCTTCTCTTCCTCATCGGCCCACCTGACACACATGAAATATTTGTGAAATCAATTTCAGAATGACCAGATGAGGTACTGGAAGTACCTCAGTCAGTTCATCAACTGGCTCTTCCAGGAACACTTCAGGAATTAGGATGGAAGCGTATTGCTTCCTTTCCCACAGGATAACTGCAGCGAATACAGTAAGCCTTGTTCCAAGAGAAACTGCCATGCACACTGCCTCACACACCCTACCAGGTAACAGCGTTTGCCCCTTTCAGCAACAGCACTGAATCACACTGAGACCCTTCCAAATCCCTTTTTGTGGCTCCATACCCACACGCAGTTGTATTTACCCCTGCAAAGCCACTTCCATCTTGGGCAATTCCGTTCATATTTGCTCACAATAAGGCAGAAGAAGTTTCACAGGCCTTAGCAAATCTGGCCCCTGGCTTTGCTCTCCTTACGGGAGCTTTGTATAATACTCTCCTAGCACAGAAAAAGGAGAACTCTGCAATGAAGGTATGAAATCAGGTTTGCTAAGAATTTTGATAAAAGTATGTACAAAAGGTGCTCTACTTAGTATTAGTTCAGACCCTTTAAAACACATACTTGAATATTTATGCGGTTTCCCTTTCTTTCAGGAATTGTTTGTTGCTCTATTTGATCATAGTACTTCTCCAGCTCCTAATATTTTTGGGTAATGTTCATGCCTTCATTTGTAATCACTCTTTATTCGGTGTGGAAGATGGATTTTTCCAATTTTGTGCTATTATATACCTTAGCATGGAAAGGATTAGATGGTTTTTCTTTTTCCTTTTAGTCTTTATTTAACTGCTTGTGAGCTTCAGGGATTTATATCCCAGTAGGTCTAATTCCAGGATTATAGGTATCTAGATATCCAGTAAATCATTTAGCAGCATATAGGTTTAAGGCAACTCCAAATAACCCCTCCAGTTAGCTCTCCAGCTAAAAACTGAAGTTAGCTAGAAGCACCAGATTTACGTAGAAGTAATGCAGAATCACTAATTTAGAGTCTGATCCTACTTGCTTCAAAGGCACTCATAAAATTTATACCTACTTCAGTGGGAACATGGCAAGGTCTTCAAATCCTCTTGCTTTAGATGCCTTCCTTCTTCCTAGCCAAAAACTAATCAAAGTCTCTGATTTAAGGTTCAGCTCTCATCCCCATAACTGTTGCATTTTTATTTAGATTAACACTCTCAGGTTGAGTTGACCCAAAATTTAGATTTATTAAAAATGAAATAAAATGAGCAACAGAAAGGTTTCGGCATTTGTTTTTCTAAATTCCAGTGAAAGCAGCTTCTCAGTTTGGACTTCAACTTTCTTTGGCATCATCTACAGCTTGAACATTGCAGCACTGTGCTCATAAGTGAAAACAAATAGGGGACAGACAAAAGTGAACTTGAGTTATACGTTTCCCTTGTTTGGGCTTAGATCAAAGATTCACCTGCTCATGCCCCCTTCAACATGGCACAGCAAGTGAGAAAGGGTTTGCCCTTAAATCTATCATTTGGGATCTTTGTAGCACCAACTGCATCTCTCCATCCTGTGTGAGAAGGTGCTTTTGTACCTCACTGCCTTCTTACAGCAGAGTATTACAGAGCAAGAGACTAAGTGACACAAGCCGCCTCGCAGAAGCCACTTACCGCACACAGGGAAAGAACCTGCTTGCTCTAAGAGGGCCTGGAGGAAGCCAGGACTGCATCTGGGGTGTGGTAAGGTGATAAAACTGAGCATCCCTCCCATCCTCAAGGGTAAGTGCTTGTTTAAACTCTCTTTATATTGGGTGTGTCAGAGGTGTGGGCCTAGAGGATGTGCCATAGCCAGAATTAACATGTGTTCTTCTTCTGTAGAACAGATATAAAAAGGCTTTTCCAGACAGAGGGTTTTTGCTTGTGTGAGTGTCAACACAGAGTTCATTTCAGGCAAGTTCTGTGGTGAAGAGAAAGGTAAGGTTAGGTGAGGAGCCCTTCCCATCAAACCAAACTTGAAGGAAGGCCAGGACTGCAGGGCTGGATTAGGACCGGGCACATCCCAGCACATCGGGTGGTGAGTAAGATCCACCACCTGAAGTGTCTCAGAAACGCACCTTGCATTTGCAGCTCCTTTCCTCACAGAGGATGGGAAGGTGGGATTATAGTTTATCTGGTCTCTATGCACTACCTACCATCCTATGCACTGGCTCAGGCAATTTGGCCAGTGGGTAAAACAAGCAATCACTGTTCTCCTTGTCTCTATGTCCATGCTGCAAGGGCTGGAAAACCAAGCAGGCAGACTTGTTTACTCCCACGTGCCAGGATCCATGGTCCAGAGAGCAAATAAGGGGACAAGAGAGTGTTCAGTTCATTTATCTTATATCCCACACAAGAGAAATGAAATCACCATGTAGCATTCCTTCACTGACCACTCAATTTCCTCTGCAAACCATTCCCTACCTATGGCCACAGCGTATTCAGCTCAGTCCTTTTAAATGGGCTTGAGAAAGCTGATTCATAAATGAACAAAGAGTGAATATGGAGAAAGAGCACATTCCATTGGTGCCATGTCATCCTGGTCCATCAGTTGTAAGATTTCATGTGTATCTAGGCCCTGTCAACAGATCGGCCTGAAAGAGCAGGCAGGATCAGCAGACTGTAGCTTCAGAAACAGACAACATCTAAATCCACCATCATTTCAGTAACATCTCTGCCTGAATATGATAGATAAGGATTTCAGGAAGGCATGTCAAAGATAAAAGGAAAGCTACCCCTTGCTCTTGTTTAATTTCCCTTCCAATTTCCTAAAAGGCCTGTTGCGGGAATGACTGTCACCAGAAAGATACAGGGCCCAATTTACAGCCATTGCACAGAACTGCAATAAGCAGTTGCAGTCTATAATTTTCAAGTAACACCACATTTATGAAAACTGCAACAATCCCTTTTGCTGTGATTTGTGGACTCTGATGGCAGAAGAGCCAACCTCTCTCTCACGCAGCAGAGAGCAAGGAGAGAGAAAGATGAAGAGAAACAAACTGGCTGCTGCCTCAGCATGTAGACTGCAAAATAAATAAAAAACAGTCTTAAAAAGTGTTAATAAAATATCCGCTAAGAGTAGAAGGGGAGATTAGACCTGACAAGTTGGCCATAGGGCCTTCTTCAGGCTCTTCTAGTTAGAACTAAGACAAGATGACAAGTTGAGAAATTGAACTAGGTTGACATGTCCTGCATTTTCATAAATTCCTGCTCCTTTTCTTATATTAAAAAAAAAAAAAAAACAAACAAATCAACCAAACAACCAAACGTTGTTAATAAAAAGGAAAGAATTCAAACAAAAGCCTGTGACACAGAGCAGTTCTGCTAAGCATCCTGTACCAGGCTTTGGAACAAATGCAGGAGTAATTGGCAGACCCGTAACAGACATTATACAGAACATTATATGTGTTATACTTACTGAGTAGTCACCTCCAATTTTTTTCACCAAGAATTCTATTTGAGTGGAAGGACTTCAGCATGAGTTGCATGAGGTCCCAGATCACCCTGCAATTTTTAGGGAGAGCAGTGTTACTACTAGAAAAGCAAACCAGAAAATATAGTGGCTAAACTTTATTATCATTTGTTGTTTTGTTTTGTTTTTTTTTTTAAATCCTATCAGAATCAGCAGAAAAGCTTTCATTTTCAGAAAATAATCCATTTCTGAAAACCAGCTAAATTCTTTCTGAATTGTGATTAAAATTGTGGCATTTGGGAAGCATTCATGAAGAAACCAGGGATGCTTTTAGAAACGGCTGGAAGAGCAAGGGTGTACTCCCCTTGCGCCTCCAAAGAGTCAAACCCAGAGTTCCACTTTATCACCATTTCACTCACTCTGTGCTTCAGGCAACTTTAATGTTTTAAATCTGAAGTGTCTCCTCTTTTTCCCCCCAAAAGCAACTGTTATCACATAAATGATAACTATGCCTCTAGCTTTGCTCTCTGGGAGTTTCTTTCCCAGTCCAGCACTTGGGAACTGTGAGTTTTTCTCTAAATTGCTCAGACTAAGCAAAGGTAACACAAGAGATTTTTTCCAATTACATAATTTAATTTTATCATCACCATCATTATTATTATTTTCATGATCTTTCTTTGGCATTTTAGTTATTACCTAACCAAGACGTATAGTGCTGCACAGCACGTAGTCTGCTCCCCCCTTTCAAATGAGCATAGCCATGCAGAGAAGAGAGGTCCAACAAAGAGTTTATCAGAAGTGCATCTAGGACTGTCTCTGCTCAGTGAACTGCACAACATCAGAACAATTGAGCTGAAGGCTGGCAGGTTACAGAAGTGTTCCTCATGCAGTGAGGTCAGTAACATGGACATTTCAAGAGAACAAGTTTTTATTAGCTTCACTCATACTTTCAGTCACATGGCTGTTTTGATGTTCCCTCCACCTTCTTTGAGGGGGCAGTAGAAGATATAAAACTTAATCCCTTCTGAGAAGAAAGTTCTTGAAAGCCATAGAATAAATCTGTCTTCACCATGATATTAGGCATGTGTGGAAAGCAAGGAAGTCCCTCAACAGAGAGTTTACACCCCTGTGATGAACTCTGCAATCCTAAACCTTCCACAGAAAGACTAAAGCCAACGGTCCTGATGGAGAAACCATGCCCGAAAAGGATGACATTTTGGTGAGGACATTCTCACAGACTTTTTTGCTAAGGTTGTATCAGAAAGTGAACTCATCTGTGTTGGAGCTGGCCTTTTAAAACTGAGAATTCTCTCGAGTTTTGAGAAACCATGAGAGCTGGACTTGTCAGCTAGGCTCATACCTTGAGTTGACGCCCTAATCACAGTCTTTTCACTAGTACTTTATGCCAGTTTCTGCTTAATGAAGTCTAGAGAGATGGTAAATGACTCCCCAAAGGCTGCCACTTACACATAGCACAGATCATCTGTGCTAGAACATCAGCGGTAGAAAGAGGCAGGCCAGCAACAAGCTTTGGCAGCACAGTGATGGTGAGGGACCAGGCACCAGGCAGAGCAGGACAGTAAGAGCTTTCTTGCTCACTGGCTTCAGTCATTTTCTTACCCAAACCGACAAGGTTTCCTCAGACTATCAGCTGGGACTCTTAATGCAAGATGTTAAGAAAGCTTGATTCACCAAGCCACCACACTGGCAACATGTTTACACAACTTCTCCACCCAAAATCAAGAGGTTTAACCTGTAGGGATAATTGCACTGCTTTGGCAAGGGCAGTAGAGAACACTTAAAAAGGCAGTCAAAGCAGAGAATAAGGGAAAGCAACATAATTTTGGATAATTGGAGCAAAGAGGTAATCAGTATCTCAGTGTCACAAGGAAGATTGGCCAATGCAATATGCATTTATTCTTATCTCAGAATTGTATTTATCAAAGTAAACTGTGCTTAAGTTAAAAGGAAGCACATAAATCTCCTCTTATTGTCATCCTGCAACTCACAGCACTGCTAATTATATTATAGATCTTCCAGAAGTACGTATAGTAATTACCAGTTTCAACCACAGTATTAGACTTGCAAATTCAGTTTGCTCTTTGCAAGCCTGTCAGGAGCAAAGGGTCAGACCAAAGAGGGAGTAAATCAGCACAGACTCAAGAAGTCAGGTGGGAGACCCTAGTTGTACCGGACACTGGACTCTGATTTGCACTAGATCAAGACACTGCCTTTATGATATACACAGGTTTCCATGCTGAACTCTTTCATTTTGGTGTGCTCAGCCACATTATGAGTTATGTCAAGTTCTCCTGTGTGGCCAACTCATAACAATTACCAGGGTTTGACTTGGGCCCAGACTCAACGTATTGGAATCAGTGACTGCTCTCCTCAGATCTTAAAATCTTTCAGAAAGAAAAACTGCTGTTATTGTCCTTAACTAGGAGTAAGTTCAAGGCCTCTGTAGACCCTGAGAAACCCTTGATACCTCATCCCTCTGTGGACAGATGGAAGCAGCACTTTTTGTCACTTACATAAAAAGGCAAATAGGAAATTTAGCTAAATAACCAGGCTCTGGTTATACTACTCACTTTCTCCATATACTATAGCTGAAGATAAAAAGTGCTATCAGACATAAATCCTAATAACTATTTATATATGCATACATACATGGGAAGAACCACTTGTATTACTAATTTGTTGTACTTGACTGGGTTTCCTATCAACTGAGCACTGGCTGGAATTATATAACCAACAGGAACTACACAGGCAAAAGACTGAAAGGTTAGCATGCAAGGTGGAGTTTTCAAAAGCATTACATGACTTACAAGCTGACCTTCCAATATGAAAAGTTGTGGGTTTTTTTAAATACTCTTAAGTCCAACATATTCTTCCATAGAAAATATGAAACTACTAATATATAACTATGCAGAATTAAAGTTCCTTCCACTTTGCAAACACATATGAAACCATTGCTCAGATCTTTTGTTTGCTCAAAAGAGTGGTAGAAATGTAATAGTGACTAAAATAATAGAGGAGACAAATGGTTAATATTTTATATTAGGCAAGCTGGGGCATTTAAATATCATGATCTCTTCCCACCTTAAGCACAACTTGCTCTTTGAAGCCACAATAGTAAGATACAAGTATTTGCTTTCTTTGTCAATTATAAACTGCAAAACATTCTGATACCTTTACTGCAAAGGTTTAACATTATTACAAAGCCATATTATTCAGGAGAATAAGCCACACAGCCATTTAAACAGACATCTTCACATTGCTTTGCAGCTCCAGCATCTACTCTTGCAAAGTACTGAGTTTCCTCCATTCTCATTGAGAATAAGAGTTGAAATAAAAGTGGAAAATATTCTTCTGTGCCCAGCTGGATGGGCACTGTTTAATGTGTAACATCCTTCTTGGAAAAAGAATCTAAAGAAGAGTTTCAAGATTAATATCCAATTTCGAGGCTTTTACACTACTCGGCAATCACTCAAATCTAACAGTGAACCGAGGGAAAGATTAAAAAGCCAAAGGCCACAAACCTGTTCAAACTAGTATACTGGGTTCAAGGTTTCCTCTAAGATCTTGAGCTTTAGTTTCCAGATATCACTGAAGTTAAAAAAACCTAGGGAGCCTCACAGATAAGGTCCTATTTACTCTAGATGAACTGAAGAACTCTAACGAATCACACTTTGGACCTTGTTCTTAGCCATAATTAATACCTGATTATTTTGGTTACCTACTGAAAAGTGACTTCAGTACAACTTTTCAGAAGTGTTTAGGAGTAAAATGAGCTGAAAAAAAAGTTACTGTTGCTAATGTGTAGAAGGAGGGTGGGAAAATACTCCTCTTTGACAAAATGAAAGTGCATTAAAGTGTCTGCAGTCATTAATATTCCTGTTCCTGCTAAAAACTTAGTGGGAATCGCATCAGCTTTGGAGACTGCAGGAGAGAGTACTCACAAACAGAAGTGTGTGTGTGAAAGAAAGCAAAGACAAGAAAGAAGTAATAATTCAGAGTCCTTACATACCTGTGCCTGGCATCTACAATCCCCTGGTTGTCACACTGTCTTGACACAGGACTGGTTTTAGTTCTGCAGCTGGATGTAATCCAGATCCTTATGTTCCAGCTTCCACCAGTGGAATGCCAATAGAAATCCTTCCTCTTTCCAGCCATCTTACAGGAAAAAATACAGTACATTTTGAGGAATGCAAACCATTTAACTGTTCTCCCTTAAATACAGTGCAGCAGAAGTCCATTTTAGCATTCTAATACTTCAGACAGTGAGTGTAATGAAGGTAGAAGAACATAATCAGTATTTTTTATGCTCCAGTAGCACACAGTTACTTATATGACTGCTCATCCAAAGTACTCAACACTGGGAGAGCAAAAAGTCTAAATACACAAGGAGAACTAGCAGAAGAGAAAATAGAATACAAGCTAAGTCAAATGTAAAATCTGAAACATTTTAACTTTTTTTTTTTAAATATCTATTTCACTCTCCAGTGAGAAAATATAGACCAACTTTTTCCCTTTTCTTACAGAAGACTCTACAACTACCTGAAAGGAGGTTGTAGAGAGGCTGGGGTTGATCTCTTGTCCGAAGCAACAAGTGATAGGACAATAAGAAATGGCCTCAAGTCACTCCAGAGGATGTTTAGGTTGGATATTAGGAAAAACTTTGTCACCCAAAGGGTTGTCAAGCACTGGAACAGGCTGCCCAGGAAGGTAGTGGAGTCACTATCCCTGGAGGTACTTGAAGGACATCATCATCTACATAGATGAGGTGCTTAGGGACATGGTTTAGTGGTGGACTTCGTAATGTTAGGTTTATGGTTGGACCTGATGATGTTAAAGGTCTTTTCCAATCAAAACAATTCTATGAGACCAAAAATTTTTCCTAAGTCTGTAAAATATCTGTGCATCATTGCCCTCAGCTCATTAACTGCTGAAATCCTACTCTGCACATTTACCAAGACCTAGGTGATGACAACTTCTGTCAAACTACTTTTCTCTGGCCTGCAATCCCTTTCCTATAAAAAAGGACTACACTAATCTTGTTACTAGTAAGGGGCACCCAAAAGCTTTCAATAATATGAAATCATCTTATATCTGAAGATTAATATCTGCCCTTTGCAGTGAGATTCACAGGATCTCATCTTTTGGCAGCTGGTAAACAGTTGTCACAGCTGGGCAGGATCAAGTTCTGGAAAAATGTGTCTTGAGTTTCAATAAATCACAGAATACCAGGTTGGAAGGGACCTCAAGGATCATCTGGTCCAGCCTTCTTGGGAAAAGCACGGTCTGGGTAATATGGCCCAGCATCTTGTCCAGCAGAAACTTAAAGGTGTCCAATATTGGGGAATCCATTACTTCCCTGGGGAGATTATTCTGGTGACTAAGTGTTCTCATTGTGAAAAATTTTCCTTGTGTCCAATTGGAGTGTTGCCAGGTGTAACTTGTACCCATTACACCTTGTCTTTTCTATGTGACTCCTTGTAAAAAGGGAGTCCCCATCTTCTTTGTGGCCACCCCTTAAGTACTGGAACATGGTGATAAGGTCTCTTCTTTTCTCAAGGCTGAACAGAACCCACTTCCCTCAGCCTTTCCTCACATGGCAACTTCCCTGTCCTTTGATCATCTTTGTGGCCCGATACATTGACTCCAAGGTCATCAAGAAACCGGTTCTAAACAGGAAACATCTCTAACTCCATGGATTATAGAGATTCCATATAACTGTAACAACTGCTTACAGTAAATTCCATTATAAGGAACTTCCACCCATAGCTACAGCTGTAAGCTCTGAAAAACAGGGTGTGTGTCACTTGATTTTCAGACTCAAGGCCGTGTCTTAAGCCTGTATGAGTGAACTGGAGGGGAGAAAGACTGATACATTGTCCAGTATTTCAGTCAGCTTTTATATTTTTTTATAGAAATTTAACACCAACTCAGTTTTTATACTTTTGTGTCCCACTCCAACCATCTTGGAAGAAACAGCTGCTATGGGTTCAACAGGTTGGTACTTGATTGTGTATTCTCAGAGGACTGTCAGTGACCTGTCCTCCCTGGTCTGGCTGAGCAGTGCAGGTAAACAGCCCCTGCCTTTCCCTCTGAGCAGCTCTGGCTGGCAGCTACTCCCAGTTCTGCAAAACAAATTGCAGACCATTATCAGCTCTTCTGGTAATTGCTGCAGGATGGAAACTGAGAGTGCAATAAATCACAACATCATTAGACTAAGGCCCAAATGGTCTGGCATATTTTTGCTCAAGATGGTTAATACAGAAGTAGCGTAGACTACAATGGAAGATAAAAATATCCTATACAGACCAGTTTGCATGTGGGTTTTTTTGTACTTGTTCGTATTATTTGCCCCACATTTTAAATTAATAAAAATAACCTTGTCTTTAGCTACAATAGCAATATTTTGCTTTTTAATTCTGTGGGAAGAAAATCCCTCAGTCTTTAAGTATGCGAGCCTTGGACTCTGCACACAGCATTCCATCTATTACGGAGGTACCACACATAATGACTGTGGGCTAAAGGTTGGTGTTTTCACTGTTTGTATTCTGCCTTCAGGGCACAGAGCCAGTGACCAACTATATCTCAGTATTCACACGGAGATCAGATTCCAGGAAAGTTTGTCACACCCAGGCAAAAAGAAGTTACCTGGGTCAAAATAAACTTCTCCAAAGTCCAATAATACACATGAACGTCAAAACTCAGGTGTTAAAGAGAAGAAGCTGCAAAACCAGGCACTTTCAGACAATCGTTAGGTCATGTGAACAGGAGATGTTTGATGGGATTTCCCTTGGGATATTCCAAGAACATGTACAATCCCAGGCGTTGAGCCAACAGGATCCAGGCATGTCAGTGAGGTGCAAGATGGGGAGGAGTCATCAGTCGTGCTCAAAAATACACATTTAATGTTCAGCCAAAGAGCAACATTAACTGCACTTGTGGATTTGCCAAGTGCCCAGAGAAAAGTGCAAGGATGGGGGGGAAATAAATAAAACTGCAGAGGGTAAATTATATATAATAGAATTTTGCCTCTCTCTCCAGTTCCAGACCAGCTCATCAAAGCCAAAAGGTAATTCCACTCATTGCAGTATCTTCCATCTTGTTCAGATTTCATCCATGAATAAGCAACTGGATTTCTACCAGACAACTGGAAACCTACCAAAAGCACAACCCTCTGACGCTCTAGAAAAGCTGGAATTAGATAAAACATTCATGAGAAAAACCCACAGATTTAGTGGATGTGACTTTCATAAATGCTGGTGTTCAGAAAGTGCAGCTTTATAGAAAACATTTGCTTGTAAGTCTACAGTCTCTGCTGAAATGAGCTCAAACTACCTCAGTATCAAATGTATCTTCTTTTTTTTTCTTTTTCAATGATGGCATTGTTATTATTTTCATCCATTTAAAAAAAAACAAAAGGCCTTGCAGGGCTTGTACTAAACAGGTTAGGATTATTATAATCAAATTTTGATTGAAATACTATTAATGATCTGTTCTGGGAATATAAAGTATGATTTTTGGGTTGATAGCATCTTTCTGATGAAAAGCACATTTTTTTAATTGGATTCTTGCACAAAAGTACTGTAAAGTTTGTTCAGTTTATGTTTTAATCCAGACTGCCCTGTGTGCATGTACATGGCTGCAAATATTTACATTCATGACTATGTTAGAAACACTCCAGGGGAAAACAAAGTAGGGGGTAGAGCAGCAGAGAAGGCAACCTGCCTCTTTTTGACCAAGATCCTGAAAGTGCTACTAGAGGCTGCCACAGGCAATGGTAAACTTGAGACAAAGGCCACAGCACCATCAGAGCCAGAGGTGCCTCCTGTGGGCATCGGCCGTGATGAACCGGGCTCTTCCCTGCTGGCACTTCAGCCAGGAGAACACTTTCTGGCCCTTGTATAGCACAGCACCTCAGCTAGAGGAAGAAGTATTAGGCATCCTCTTTACCATTTCTATTCACCACTTTGTGCACTGAAAACAACTGGTACCAGCAACATGCTACGTGCAGCTCTACCTACACTGGCAGCTGCTCTGGCACGGAAAACAACAGGCTGGCTGATCTAAGAGGTCGGGCAAAACGCTGCCGTGAAGCAATCCCCATTTAATTGAGAGCTGACAGCTATTTACATCACCAAGGATTTAGCTGCAGTGTAACTGCTCTTATGTCAAAGCCATGTAGCTTTGAACGTTGGACAGTTTACTTCCAAATCTTTTATGCGGTGACAGTCTCCCTAATCATTCAGCAAATAAATTGTGGAAGTTCCCAAACGGCATTTTCAAACATGACAGTTTTACTGCTGCTACCAGCTACTCCATGGTGACTATTATTTTTGGAGTGGTTGGGGGTTTTGATTATTTAAGGAAAAAAAAAAAACAGCCTGCTGCTAGTACTCCTAACCCAATAAGCAATGCCTCTTATTCACAGTCAGTGAAAAACTACTTCTGTTATGGAATAGTCAGTAACGGTGGCTCTTACACTACCATCCATCTACATAAGTGTAACTTCTGCTGCTGGTGAGACCTAAGATAATATATTCAAATGCAGACTACTTGCTACCACTTTCACATTATTTCAGTGTTATCATACTGCTCAAAGGGAATGCAAGTCAAAGCAGTACAATTTGTCGTGTCCAGTCCAAATTTCTGGTACCAGAGAAAATACTGCAGAAATGCACGATTCACAGAACTTTTCTTTCTACAAAATGTTTTGCTGATCGCAATTATACCAAAATTCTTATTTACAAGAGTGCATACTGGCAGGGGAAGTGCTAAAGCAGCTTTGCTAATTCCAACACTGTCAGATATTCCAGTTTGCCCAATACCTGCATTGATTTCTGAGGGTCTCCCTCCAGCATGACCCTCTCTTATGGTGACCATTCTCACAACTACAGTTATTGCTGAAAAACAACTTACTGTGACAACACTCAGCTACAACCAGCAGTGTCTGTATGCATTTGGGCTGTGTAGAAGAGGTAGGCTTTCCTCAACCTACTCCTACTTTTCAGCCAATGCCCTTGATTCCATTTTAGGCCAAAATCCAAAAACACATCACAACTTAATCCTCTTGCTCTTTTTACTGTGGGAAGGAGCCCAGATGCATGTGTTGGATGGGAACTTAGACAGATGCCTGAGGCACTAGGATCTCCTGGCACACTACTGCTTTTGCAGCCCTTGCAGTACCAACCATAATCTCAGATATGATGGTGGTGAGTGGTAAGACCTAGAACACATCAGCACTTATCACAGCACTCCTGAAGCTGGGGAGCTGGAAGGAGCTGGACAGATTGGATGAAACCTATAGCTGCCATCTAGTTTCACCTTCCTTCCAGAGCAGGGCTATTGCCAAGACATAGATGCTTGGCTCTGTCTGGCCAAGTCCTGAAAGCCTCCTTGGATGGAGGTTCCAGGTCTCCCTGGGTTACCTATTCCCAGCTACACTGCCCTCTTAAACACAGCAAGGTACAGGAGGAGCTGGGTAGCTCAGTAGTGCTCACAGAACCGGGCTTCTCAGACACAGCCTACATACTTGGAACTGTAATCAGCTAATAAAAGATTTCTAATCTCTGAGCTGCATAAGAGGCATGGTATTCCATCAACAGTGAATGAAGCATTTATCACTTTACTACTTGTTTTCCTTGCTGAAGAGAATCATTTATCTGCAATTCACCTGGAAGTGGTGGGTGTTGTCAGAAGATCAAGGTCCAGCACCAGGCTACGTAACGCACATCCGTAACCACTCCAGCCCACTTCACAGGGCACTCCTGTAATTCCTTTTTTTTTATTGAGCCTGATTATTAGTTTATGACAGGCTGTAAATTATAGCAGAAACAAACTTAGATCACCTCCTACAGGCCAAAAACAGAGAAGGCTTTTTTCCTTCCCATGAACATTGCTGTTCCTGAACTTCTTACTGCATTCCTAGTTTCTGTACCTTTAAAGAGCACCGAGTCCAGCTGACTGTTCTAGCTATGCTGAACTGCAACTGTTTGCATTAGTATTAGATCACTATGGAAGGTTATCATCTCATGCTCTGAATTTTGGGGTTATTAGCAGGCTTCCCCATAGATATGTACAAGCCAGTAAAATAGGATGCTTCAGGAACTCAGATAGAAGGACCCACTGAACGTCTGCCCACTTTGTGCAATCACAAACACCCTGTATACATGAATCGAGAAAATTTTTTTGTTTTATTTCTTGGAATCCTTTTCTGCAAAAGGGGGTTTATGCAGGGCATTGTAAGATACTGTGGGGGAAAGAGCATGTTGAAGAATATAATATATTCTCTTTACTGATCATGATCTGAGAGTTAAAGTGTGTTTGAAACGTTGCGTTTTGCAATCCCGCCTATGTGATGAGTGATAAGTTATACAGCCATAATAACCAGTAGCGATAAATAAAATGTATTACATTCTGTACAGCCCTATTTGCATTGCAAAAATCCCTATTTGGATCACAATGAACTCTAAATTACAGAGTAAACAAGTTTTGCCAACATTTGAGGCCCAGCAGGGAGGAAGGTATCGTATGCCACCCCAGCAGAGGAATGCTGTTTACATCCAACTGGACTGTACTTGGAGACTTTGCAGCTTTAACACAGAAGGGGCTGCAACCAGACCCCCTCAGTCTCTGCTTAGTGGTTTTTACTGGATGGCTGGAGGCTCCACAGTCAACAGCAGTGCTTTCAGCAGTGCTTAACTTTCCCAAAAGTGGTTAGGGCTCAGGGGAATAGGCTGAATATAGCCTACCTTTGAGTCAGCGTGCTGGGCAGCAGACTGCCAGGTCACTGACATGAACACTGCTGTGTGCTTTCAGAAAGAAACAAGTCCATCATTTCATTTTGGACCAGGAGTAGATAAGGGACAATAGGATATTGGCTTTAAACTTCCTCTTGTCTTTCCCCTTCTGGAAAACATAGCAACATTCCAGCAGCTCAGACCACCTTGGCCTCTGCCAATCTGGCACCAGCACGTGTGTGGTACAGGCTATGCTCATTGTGTTGCTTGCTGATCTTTTCTTAGAGCAGTGTGAAGGAAAAACAAATGTTCACTCTCTGACACCCAAACATGAGCAGGTTACCTGTATGTGACACCCCTATAAACTCTTCTGTGCTCTAAGTCAGTTTTTAACAAAGTTCCAAATTTATGCTTCCTTTCATTAAAGGCAAACACAAGGCTATTAGGAGTGAGATAGCATCAACCATGATGTCAAGATGACAACAGTGTGTCTTTTTTTGACCTGGTAGGGTAAGATCAGGTCTGGAAGTGGTATGGATTGTGAACAGCAACCAACAAGAGTGTGCATTAATATCTGCTCCAGAAGGGAGAAGGAGCTGCTAGGCAGGGTAGGGCATTTTTCTATTTCGCTTTGGTGTATACTACTGATATGACTCCTACTTTTTATGTTTAACCTTAAATCACAATCAATAAGGAAGTGATGGCTTTTCAAGTCTTGTTATAAATTGGCTCCTATAATTTAGATTTAGGAGTCTAACTTTGAATGCTTAATTTTCTACAAAGAATTCCATAAAAATTGGAGCTGGGATAAAGCTTGACTGACCAGACAAGATTCCTGTTCTTCGGAATGAAGCAGAAACTCCACCTCTTACCCGTGCACTCATGGTGGTTGTCTTCTGCATCCTCCCATTTCCTGTTTGAATTGGGATCTGAAGTGCAGAAGAGGTCTGAGCACAGGATGGTAACCAGTTTAAGAAAAAAAAAAAGGGTGTGGGGGAGAACCCAAACAGGTTTGGTGCATAACCCGAGGTGTATCTATGCAATAAGCAGGCACCAGGATCTTCTGGTTCAGGTGACAACAGAAAAAATAAAACAACTTGTTAAAACATTACCTGAAGCAGAAGTTTCTAACTCCGTGCCAGGTGTGGTACATGCTTGAGCAGCTCCTTTCAATTAAGCTATCATCCCAGAGATCCCTCGTGGGTGGTACGGCCTCGTGCTGTCCCCAGCCTGAGCTCGGTGCTCTACCACAGGCCTCAGCTCTCCTCTTTGCTGTCCTGTGTGCTCAGGGAGCAGCTCTGCTGTACTCCTTCACCCCATGGAACCGGAGCCCTCGGCGGCACGAGGAGCCCAGGTGAGCAAACGTGCTTATCACAGCATGGGCTGCTAGGGCTTATCACAGCACGGGCTGCTCTTCTCAGTTCCCAAAGCTTCTGCTCAGGGGCACTCAGGAAGCGACCATGTGCCACCAGGGATTGCACAAACCAGCAGTTCCCAAGTCAGAAATGACTTCTCCGTGCATCGGATTTCTGAAGTCAAGGACAGAATTTCTTAGCAGCTCCTGTACTCCTTTGGCTACTAATTCCCCTCTGCTAAGGCAACGGCAATGTAACAGAACAAGAGACAGATTTGTCTTGGAAAAGAGGAAGACTTTCTGGCTGAATTAGCTTTTCCCTGCTGTCTCTAGAAACAAATCTGCCTAAAATATCAGCAACAAATCAATTTTACTTCTTTTCAGTAGAGAGTAAGGAAATTACCTTTTCTGATTTCGACCTTCTTCCAGTGTCACAAACCCATCAGGCCAACTAATCTCCTAAGAATTTACCATATGTTCAAACTGGAACCTGAAAATAGGCTTATTTTCTGTTTAGTCTGAGTCCAAAACCACAGAACGAAGTTTATGTTCAAGGTACCCAAATCTGGAACCTCTCAAAATGTCAAGGGTTTAGGTCTGTACTTGTAGCTTTGTTTTCTGTTCCATTTCTAATGAAAGATAACTTAAAAAGTAAAGATTAACGATTTATGGGGTAGTAATCTATAAAAAGCTCTGCATCTGAGGTATTAGAAAGCAATATAAATTCTTTTGTGGAAATGCAAACGGTATTTAAATGTAAGTAGGTATTATATCTAGTTGGTTAGATGGGGACAGTGAGAGTCTCTGACTGGCTTTTCTGGGAATCAGATAGGTCCCTAAATCATTAACTTAGTATTAAATCATCTTACAGATATAAATAAATTGAGGGACTTATTCAGGGATGTCTTGCAAAACGTAAGTAGTTTCTAGATGAATGACTCATAAGATCAAAGTCAAGGAAGACACCCACTTAATTAGGGAGGAAAGTCTTGAGCAAATCTGTAATGACACCTTTGCCAGGGACAAAACTTTTCCTGCCTGCACTCCAGTTTCACCTGGCTGTTCTGGAACACAATTGCCCCAAACTACCCTACAAAAATTTACATGAAGCTGAAAAGCAGCTCATCTAGGAATCCTCCTACTCACTGCAGAACACAGTAACTACCAATAAATATTCAAAGCTTTTTTCTACAGTGCAAATTATCCAACAGAACAGGTTTGCAAACGGAATCCCAGCCTTACACAGGTCAGCCTTTAAATCCTGTGACAACTTCACCAGCTCTGCCCTTTGGCTGGCAAAGTGGCCCATGTCCACAGCACAGCTCAGCACAGTCCCTGCACGGCTGCTCTGGATCACAGATCTCTCTGTCTGGCACAGTGCATTTCCTCAAGACATAATCGATCACGCTATTAAGGAACAACTCATCCTTGATGGCTTATTCAGAGCTAGCCAGAAACCACAAAATTCTTTTGCCATTCAAAGATATGCAGCACTTTCTCTGCTCTCCAACAGCCAACATATTTTAGCTAATACCTGAGGCAGGGCAGTTAGAGTCACTTTCCAGTAGATTTTCAGAAATTAAAAAACTGGATGCATTCTTAAAGTCAACATCCAAAACACTTCTCTTTGTATTTCTGTGTTTTGCATGAACCAGGAAGCCTGATATGTCAGTAAGGAGAAAATATTATTGATTCTATGAACTAATGTTTCCTCTGTTGTAGTTACAAATTTGGCAAGTATGTCTGCATTATGGAGTGGAAAAATCATGGTCCTATACACTTTACAGTGCACCTTTTCATACCAGCTGACCTTATTTCAGCTATTCAGAATTACATTTCACAGTCACTGTTACTGTTTGGTCTAGTATCATAGCAATTGAAAAATGAATATGCTCACTGCTGAATTCCTGAGTTATATACATTCCCCATTTTGTTCACTCCCTGTTGCAACCCAAGATCTTATTTTCATGATCATTCACGATACACACTGAACTGTCTCCAGGTCTCTTCTGGAGCAGAACAACCAGACTGTCCTAAATATCTGCAGTGGTTTGGTTCTTTGAGCTCTCCAAAATACAAAAGAGACAAGAGCACAGACACTTTAATGTGTCGCTTATAATTTTCAGCGGATATCACAAAATACATCTGCCAATCTATTGCAAAAGGTGAAGTTTAAAAATCAACTGCAAATTGTCAAAATCTAGAGCAGGACTGCTCACAAAGACACTGTATTCCTTGGATCTGGCTGCTAGCAATACTTTGGAATCTGTTCATTTGATGTGATGATAACATTAATGCAAATTCAAGTGTTACTTTCCTATAATTCAATTAATTTTGTCAAGTGATGCACAAAACTTCATTTCCCTAAAGCTGCAGAAAGTCAATAAAGGAGGGTGGTTTATATGACCAAACTTTGAAGCCCTTTTCCAGGCAGCACTTAGCTCAAGAACTCTCTCTCAGTAAAAAACATACGTATGGCAAATGAGAGATCAGCACTGAGAACTAACCTGAGAAACGTGGTGCAGCAGAAGAGGAAACTCTTTCTGCTCAGTTTGGTGGCATCACAGAGCTGCTGTGCGGCTTCTCTCCTGTTCCCTCTAACATTGGTCCACGTTTTCTTCCATTCAGGAAGGGTGCAAGTTACCCTCATCTAAAAACTGACAAACATGGAAAGCTGTTGCACTGGCTTTCCCTTTACAAATCACATTTGCCACCATGTCCCCACATGCCTCACTAGAAAAGTTGATCTGGGTTTTCTAGAAAAGTCATGGTCCAAATGAGGGAACTTTCAACAAAATTATGGTGTACTATCTACTGTCTGGACTGAGCAGATTTGGCTCAAAAGCCACCGTTCCCAATACCAGCAAAAAGCAGGAGAATCTCAGCAGCGTGTAAGACAGCATGATGAAGACAACTGAGATAAGATTTGAATATAGTCTGTGCCAACATTGGACACTGACTACTGTGATCTTTTCCAACCACATCTTCAGTCCTCATCTCTTTACAACTCTAAAATATGAAGAAATAAAGATGAATAAAAGCAAGAGAACAAAAGACAGGTGTTTCAGAGAACGTCGGGAACAACAAAGGAGTGCAACTAAAACAGTATCTCAGAAGAAAAGACACATCAGTGAAAATAATTACATCCTTTCCTTTATTTCTCTGTACTTATCTTGTATGATCCTCTGCTTTTCTATGCTTTGTTCAAAAGAAAAGTATGACTACCCCCATCATTCACCTTTCTGTTACTGCTTCCTCTCATTTTTATAATTAAAATCAAGAAAATATACACAGTAAATCTAAAATCAGACACATAAAATAGATTTGCCATGTTGTACACAAAAGTCTGACATCCCACAAACATTTAAAAAAAAAAATAGTTATCTGTTACCCTAATTTAAGGTGTGTAATTAGAAAAGCTGGAATGCAAACACATTCTCTGCTCAAGTCACTGTGGGTGTATATATGTATGACATATCTAATAAGAAGCTGAGCATCCAGCCACTAAGATGCTCCTATAAGCTGTACCACAATCCTCTTAAGGATTTAGGGAAATCAGAGGCTCAGCTTTGCCATCTGTGGCTTAATAAATATTTTCTTCGGAGGCTTTGTGCCTTGTTTTAGCAACCAAGAAAATAGTTATTGAGTAATTTCTGAGACACAGTGTTACCAGAGAACTCCTCTTCCTCTTTCCTCAACAATGCATTTTGCAAGTGGACAATCTCTGGTAGCTGTAGTGTGTGAAGGAGATGAAATACAGCTTCCAGGCTTCATCATGTGACCCAACGAGGCTGGGTCAGATCAAGGGTTTCTGTGTACTCTGAATGCTTGTCTTTGGGAGAAAACTGTCAAAAGATGCTCATAAAAGCACTATTGCCAGGTCCTTTCTGTCCTCGATGGACTTACAAATCGTGGTGGTCCCACAGCAAAGCACAAGAATCTCTGAGGAGCAATTCTCATCTCTGATGCAGATCCCTCTCATAATCAGCTCTAAGAAATGTGATATATTAGAGATAAACATGAAAATTTTGGTATATGACTCAAAGGTACTGAAATAATCCCTTCCATTTTTGCTCATAGTCAACAGACACACTACTTTTACCAGTGTGTTTAAGCAGTGTCAGCAGACACAAAACATTTCTGCAGTTTGTAGATGCTTCATCACATTCAGTGGTGAAACCTCATCCAGTACTACCTCCAGTGAGGAATTCAAATTCTGCATGCTCTGTGTCACCCATATCCCCAACCTCTGAAGCTTCAGTACTATCCAAATCTGGCTTAGAATAAAAGAAATCAGAAGAAGTTGGTCAGCTTCTAAGAGAAAAACAAATAAAGATGAATAGTATTTCCCCCTGGAACTTCAGATGAAGATGGAGAGGGCTTGCCTAGGCCAAGGGATGCTTGCTTTAAAAGGTGCTACTATTCAGGTGGATGTAAGGAGGTTTCCTAGGAAATGCAAGAAAAAGTCAATAATTTTCAAAGTTTTTACAAGAACTTGGTAAAAGAGAGAGAAGAATATAGAATATAGAAACAAATATATACTAACATATGGAAAAAATATGTTCTTGTATTGGCCCAATGTTAAAAGCAAACGACTGAGAGCCAGAGGACGTAATTTCCAGTGTTGACTTTGCCACTGACTTGGTGGGTGATGTTGGTGAAGTTACTGTCTCCCTCTGAGCCACAGATTCCCTTCTCACTTGTGTTTCAGTGCAATCAAGCTGAAAGCTCTTGCTTCTTACTTATGTTTCAGACTTTGAGGGGTTTCAATTTCTGCTGCAGCCTGAAGCTGTTAAGTTATAATATAAAAATAAAGGCAAAACAGAGTGGAAACTATAAAATATTATTGGTTGGTTTGTTTTGATTCTTTAATGGCTTCAAAAATGATAGTACTTGCAAGTGCTCCATTTTCAGAGACAGTTCCTGGGCTTGTATACATAATTTTTGCATGTATTTTCACCAGCACTATGCATAAGGAAGCTATATTTTAACTTGAAAATATGTTGTGGTCGGAGTTTCACTGTACTGCACTTAGCACATGCAAATCTTAACAAGCACATCTGCAACTGTTTCAAGAAATGTTTTGTGACTAGAACTACACATGAATAAAATGCTGCCCATAGGTTATTTCAGAAGTCTGTCTTTTCTGAAAAGCTGTGTCCTGGATTCCTTTGTACTACCACACATCAAAGGGGGTAAAAAATTAAAAAAAAAAAGAAAAAAAGAAAAAAAACAAATGAAATTCTTTTGAATAATTTGTTCTAGGGAGAAGATCTGTCCTTGTCAAATGAATGCTCCTCAGCCTATAATTGTCAATTTTAAGGAATGAAGGAGAGATGCCTTTTATTTAAATGGAAACAAGCCCTTTGCTCTGGAAAGCAGGCCACACGTAGGGGCAGATTTGCAGATCAGCTGCCAAACCAATGCATGCAAAAGACAACAGCATTTCCACTTGGCATATCCAAAGGGACAACTCTGACAGTCTCTATGTGCAGTTATGTGAACTGCACATGTAATCATGGTAATTGCATGAAGAAATTGGATGCAAACTGCACAGCTAATTTGTTTTTTAAAAAGGGAGAAATCTTGCAACACTGTATACAAAGGAGTCAAACTATAATTACCACGTGCTTTTCAAACCTCTCAGAATAAACTCAGTGTTCTCGTGTAGTTGTGCTAAAATATTTTCCAGCTGTCAGTGTGCCTGCATGCTGATATGAAGACATTTTTTTTTTAAAAATCACCAGGAGAGATGGATGAATTTCAGTTGCTTGACAGAATGCTTGTATAGGATTTCTTCACAAAGGGTATCAACAGCAGCTTATATTGCTGGTCTAAGGAGTGCAGATCTGTAGCAGAGCTCTTATCAGATCCATAAATGCATTAGAGAATGTGGTGAGGAGTCAATGGAGTCACTGCAGTTTGCTAGGAAGGCCTCAGCTGAGACTGGGCATTTTGCCTGGGATGGCAAACTGAGGATTAAGGGCTTTATGGGACATGTGAACTCCACTCAAATGCAAACATAAGCATGATTAAAATTTAGCAAACTATGATGTACGAGCCCTTGGGCAAAATCCAGTAGACACAGCTGTATTTGTAGGCTGATACAAAGAAGAACTGTTAGACCTAACAGCAATGCAGCAACATGGAGAACAGAGAGGAGTGTGAGTGCAAGTCTGGATCTAAGGCAGCGTATCTTTCCCTCAGCTCCTCCCGCCGGCAGCTTTGACCATACAGCTACTACCTGGGACCATCTTTCCTTTGGACCAATGCATCAGCAACTGTAATTAGACTCACAGGAGAAAACGGCATCGGTCTCAAAGCCCAGGTGTCCACAACTGATAATTCGGCCATTTTAAGATGTTTGCTGAGGGCTGCCCTTCAATGGCCTGTGCTGATAACTAGAACAACAGATATTTGGAAACAATAAGAGCGATTAAGGGACAGGAAGGCACTACATTCTACAATGGCTGCAGAATCACATGCAATGGAACACTTTGCCAGTAGCAGAGGCACTGAAATAAGTAGAAATGAGGTGTTAGTATCAACCAAGAAAACCAGAATTCTTTGTGCCAGTTTGCTGCAGAAGGAGGAAAGCTGTAACTGCAGGCCCTGGGGTGGGGGGGACAGCCGAGGCACTCTGGTTATGAAACCTTCCCCTTATCTTCCCCAAGTGAATCAACTCTGTTGCTCTAGCAAAAGGCAACAAACACACTTGGTAACAATCATGGACAGGGCCTTTGTGGCAGTAGATTATGAGCTACTTCTACCCTAAAGGAAAACATCTGTAGGACAGTCACCTTGTTCTGAATCAATGATGGGAACAGAGCAACTCCAGTGCTTCTTGTACAAAACAGCAAAGATCTCCTAGTCTCAGCATTCAGAGGCAGCTGTACATCACCCTGCTGCTACAGTGGTGTAGAGTTGAGCTGTTTTCAGGGTCGTGTGGCTTCTCATCCAATGAGGAAAAGTGCTTTTCAATTGGCCAAAAAGGATATTGCATTGGGGTGCTCTGCAGTCCCTTTGGGTAGCCTGGACTGGACAGGAGTGTGCCCGACCTCTGCTTCAAATCTCCACAGCACCCCTTGATGAACTCAACACCGAAACTGTCAACTGCTCTGTGAGCCTAAGTTCTTAGGGAAGTAGTATACAAAGAAGTAATTAATGCATCTCAAATAAACAAGAAACCCCCTGCATTAAACCTAGATCCACTCCCTTGATTCCCTTTCACATCTGTTCTCCCTCCATCTGAGCTTCTCATGACCAATAACACTGGGTGTTAGGGAGGCTTGTGCTCTGCCCTGAGAGTAAATGACTGCACTACAACTAGGAAGGACCAAGTTTCCCCCTGGTCTAAGTAGCAATGTGTCACATCTGCCTTGCAAGTGCTCTCCAGAAAGGGATTTTGATGATGCTTCTCTTTCCCCTCTGACTGAAGAATAATATCAGGGAAAGGACTACTGTACTAGTTTGGACACTCAGTCATCAGCATCTCTGTGTATGCAAGCCCTGAACAAAAAGAGGGGAGTAAAAGAGTCATCCTGGAAGTATCTCTGCCTCCTGCTGAGTTTCAGACAGGAGGAGACATTCACCTGTGCCGGAGTGGCATCGGAGAGCAGCTTTTTCCCGGAGATAGAGGGCTGCAGAACACTGGATTACATGGTTGTCATCACTGCTTATTGGCTTTTGTTCTCTCCACAGCACAAGGCAGCAGTGAGGGGGGTGCCACAGTGCTCTGCCTGGATGGCTGGGGAAAAGTTCATTGATCATTTATTGCAACAAGGCATTAAAAATAGAAAAAAAAAAAAAAAAAATTAGAGCAATTTTCCTCTTGAAGCACCAGGTGCACAGCTGTTGACAATGGTGACAGAAATACTGGAAAAATTTTGCACTTCATCAAAGTAATAATATTTAGGAATTGATTCTAATGACCTTACTCACACTGAACAGTATCCTCCAGTTCTCTGGAACCAGTGCTGTGTTCATGGACTAAGACATGTTTCCACACTGGTAAAAGTATGAGAAAATATCAGCAGTGTTAAAGGTCAGATTCTCACATCCCTGTTTACATCAGTTAGCACACAAGCTAGTAGAAGTTTTAATTCTTGTAATGAGGCTTCTCAGAGAGTAAGAAAAACCCAGACAAAAATATGATTGCCAAAATCTACCCTTAATATACTACAAAAATACATTTGATATCTGATAGTGTGGCATTAACTAACTATGGTTTATCTTGAGATTATTCACCACTTTTGGTAGGTGAAAATCTCAGGCTAAAGACTTCACAGTAAAAGAGAGGGCTGTATAATTTTTCTAGAATATAGAACATTCTGCATGCTGTAAATATTCTGTATACTCTAAAGCAGAGTACACTGCAATTCAGAGGAAGCAACAAGAATCATGAAACTATACCAAGTAATAAAAACTACAGCAAACAGTCAAAACCAAAATGAAAGATAGATTGTGAGTAAGATGAAGTAAGGTTTGTGCCTTTAACAAACAGTGTAACTATGGCAACTCATGCCACTTCCACCCAAACCTTCTACCTAAAAAAATACCCTTCCTGTGTCAGTCCTTTTCACTGCTTAGGTGAAGTTTGGGGCTTTTGTGTTCATTTAAAAGCAGCCATAGGCAGTGAGAGGTTGATCTAATCAGCAGAAGTGGTCTGTGAAGCACTAACTGTGGAGATTGTGCTTTTACCTCAGCAAAGAAAAGCTCCTTTATGTGGGGGCTCTATGTTCCACAAAGTGGGCGGTGTAAAAACTGGGTCAGTTACAGATGAGATAATTTCTTATCTGCACTAGGGCTCCCAGACCATCAGCTCAGTTCTCCAAGCTTCTGGATTGCCCTCAAGCCCCTCTTGGATTCAAGGACAACTCTCACTTAGGCTGAGTCCTCAGCTTCCTGGGAAGGAGATACCTGTTGCTCTAATACACACAATGATAATTTTATCATGCAGCATTTATAGTGTCTCATTCTGTACTGTTTTGCACTTTCATTCTATTAATTTGTGTGTTGTTTTTTAATGTTTGGAATAAGCTTCAGAAGCTGACTTATTTGTAAGGGAAATAGAGCCAAAGAGACTCTCCCCCTCCAGCTTCTTGGTCATACAATTGGCCACATTTTAACCATTTCCTTTAAATAAAAAAAAAAACAAACAAACTACTGCATGTCAAAATATATTGTGACAGACATGTCAGCAGGTGCAGAAAGTCCGAGCTCTACTGACTTCAGGGAGGCAGGTGAGTCACTCCCCCCATTCCACACTGCAACCTCTAGTGATTTTATTGAGTCTTGCAAGAGCTAATGTTTTTTTAAAGTGTTGCTTAAATCAAGAGGCTGCACAAGAACCTAAGCTCGGGTGATTTTTGTGTTGGCTTTTGCTTAGTTTGAATTTCTAGTCCATATGGCTGTAAAGAAAAAATGGAAAATGGAAAATGAATGCTACTATGCAAAAAGACCCAACAATTTTAAACAGATCTCATAGTCACTATTCTTATTACTCCTGGTGCATGTTTTTCATTTGTGAGAAGTAAGCAAATATTAAATTCAAATAGAACTAATAATAAAGAAATCTTTTAAAAAAACATTCCTAACTCTCTCTGAAACTGTAACAAAACACAAAGTGTTGAAGCTGGCAATGTGCTGTCTCAGGTGAAATCAGGGACAATGTCACAATTAGCAGGCCTGGGGAAAAGGCAAGGATGCAGCAATGAGACCTGTCCTTTCAAGAAGGAAAGTACTCGTGTAGTGTACCTGTGCTGTACAGATGGGATATGGGTAGGTAGGTGTTCTGGTTAATCTGCAAAGCTTTTGAAATACAACCAATAAATAAATACAAATTAATTAAGAATGAGAAGGATGGCATTTGGAAACTGGTCAGCTGAAATGCACAGGAGCCACAAGAAGGCATGTTTGGATTGCTCTAGTCAAGAGCTCTTCGGCAAGGACAATGCTTATACTAAGATTTTAAGTTCCCCTGGCAGTGATTTCTTGTTTTCTTTTTGTTGCTTTTATCTCACTGATTGTACAGAAACCTTTGCAGTGGAGTACTCTTCAAGGACTGGGGATCAAAGTGTTAAATACATTTCAAAAAGATGTCAATAAGGGCTGAAATGCACAATTAGGAGCACACTTAAAACACATCAGCATAGCATGTAATAGGTTGAAAGATAAACTTGCTCTTTCCCCTGCCTGGTATCTTTCTCACTCAGAACATTAAGTTAAAATGGCAGAAAACAATACTCCTTTCTCCTCTAAAAACACACAGTGCATAATAAAAAATGTAACATGCAATCAGCCCCTTGATGTTTTTTAGGTAGTAGCAGGAACTGATACTGCCCAGAGCAGCAATGAGTTTCTGAGTCCCACACATGGCAAGAGAAACTGAAACAAGGGATGCATGGAAAATCCATTAGCAGAAACCTACATGGAGACAAAACATTTTAGTTTCGACAGATCTCCAGAGGTCCAAGCACAGCATGTTAATGTTGATAGAAGTCAGTCAGTCTCCAAGCTTACATTATTTTGTTTTGGTAAAAGAATATGAGATGTTAGAATAATCACTGGTGTTTTTACTGACTAGCTCTTCTTAGCAGCTTCTCTCAAGTGTAGATGGTTTTAATTTGTGGAATGAGGGTGGGCATAGCTTAACATTTACAAAGCTCTAATTGAGAGCATTTCCCTCACAGAGAACAATAACACAATATTTATTTCTTAGAAGTTTTTTAATGAGATGTTTTGATTTGAGCTGGCAAATTTCTGGAGTGGTTTTGTGGGTTTTTTTTTCTAAGTCCTCTGCTTTTCCAGTGTGACTAAATCTGAAATGTTTGTACCATTAAGATGACAGATGACACGGCCCAAAGGCAAACACACTGGATCATCTATCAGGTGCTTGGCTCTGCTGTGGTTTACTGGGTGCTTTGCCAGCAAGTCTTAGCACCTTTGTGTGTTTCATTTTCCTTACCTGTAAAATTGAGATAATGACATGTTTGTTAAAAGCTTTGGCACTTTCTCTATATAAAAGTGCCACACAGCACTAAAATACAAATGTAAATGCTCAGATAACCCTACCTCACTATGTATAAAGGAGAGATGATACGGGGAGAAACAGTAACCTTTGTCTCACAGGATCTGGGGTTGTTTTTGGTTTCTAGTCTCTATTCATTTCTTTTTACCTTCCAGAATTGTCTGAAATATCTGCTGAATTGGCACAATGTGAATGGAGAGATTCCACCTCATCCTAATTTTGTCCTGATGCAAAACTGTCAATGCCTGGTGTTTTCAAAGGCAACAATTTTTTCTGAGTGCAGTGCCAGGAATAATCTCCTGCTCTTTGACTCAATTTGTAAGCCCACAGGGTTATGTATTTATTTACTTATTTATTTTGATGTCTCCAAAATAGCCATGCATGTTGCTCTACCAGACTGCATGCTGTAAAACAGTGGAAGCAAATAAACGGCAATTGTTAATGTTAATTGGTCTTACTTTACCATGTCATTTCCAATTTTTTTCAAAATGGAGATTAAAAAGGGTTGGAGAAAAAACTGTGATTTTGTCATAAGCAATCCAGTTAGCAGAGTGAACTGAAGGGATTTACTGTTCAAGCCCTGCACAACCAACGAACCGCACAAATTCACATTAATCTGTCTGCCCACACCCCCTCAGCCTTGTCTGCACAGACCCAGGTTTCTACACTCAGCGGCTGCGTAGGCCTCTCCAGCCTGCACACCCACGAGCAGATGGACCACGGTGTCCTGTGGATTTTCTACCATCCACCCCCTGCACAGACCTCTGAAAGCGTGGCTGCTGAAACGTCGATAACCTGTAACTCAGTGAGGCCTCAGATGCCCTGTTCAGGACAAAGGGTGGAGACAATTTTGACTTTTCACTTGTGGTTGACACGGGGCTTGCTCTGTGGAAAACGTCAGCTAGTGAAAACCCAGGAAGCACAGTATCTTGCAGATTGTCAGGCTTATACAATCTAAAAAACAGTTCAACTCACCCACCCTCCAGTAGGAAGGCAGCACTGCATCCCCACCGAGCTGTACCAAGGGTGTTCCCCACACTGAATTCAAAAGACCCAAGGGAGAATGTTCCAGTCTAAATGAGCTCATTCATTCAGGATGTTTTCATTAATATCCTACTTCAGTTTTCCAGTCGATAGTTTCAGTTGCATTATTCTCAGCAGTCCCTCAGTTCTAACACCATGGTGTTTATGCCCTTCACATTCCACCACACTCGCTCCTCATTCAGATCCTTGCCCTCAGATTCAGCAGTTCTCAGAGAGACTGAGCCGCTGTCACTTGGGTGCACACAAACACATCCACACATGTATGGTTAATTTGCTGACTTTCTCTGAATTTCCACCCAGTCTAGTCTTGAGGTGCCCACAGCAAAGCATACTGTCCTGAGAGAGGATTCTAGGCAAAATTTCCTGTCTCTACACGCCATCCCGTTTGGGATTTCCTTGTTGCCATGCTAGTGCACCACAAATTCAGATTTTATTTCCTGTTATCTACCTGAGTTCTCTGTCAGCAAAAATCTTCTTTTAGGTTTCTCCCTCAGAATAAGGTTTTCCTCATGCATTTGCTTCTCATTTTCCATATTGCATGGCACTGTGCTGTTCATACACCTGTCCTCTATAGGTCTATTCAAACATGTCTGGGCAGCTTCACTGTCCACTCCATCTCCCAAGTGACTGTCATCTAAACATTTTATTAGCACAGCCTTCTTTGAGATCATTACCAGTAGCTAAGAGCCAACATAAATCCCATCTTGGTGCCGACCTCTGCTAAACACCTCCCTAGTACACAATATGTTGCTGTTAATAATTATCCTTCAGACAGCTTGAAGTCCTTACGACACAATGTTTATACCCAAACCAATGTGTAAACTTGTTTTGCAAGCAACCACATCAAACACATTACTAAAATCCAAATCAGCAGTAGATCCAGCAAATTGCCTTTTATCCATTGATTTTGTAATTCTGTTTTCTAAAAGAAGTTTGGAACATTTTCTATTCTTTCTTTGCTACTAAGGCTCACTTCTTCCTTTTCCTGTAAAAAAATAAATTTCCATAGTCATTCCCTTTTTCCATTCCTGAATTCCTTTTCTCAAGCTGAGATAATCCCAAGACCTTCATTAATTATCTGGGAAGACAAGATTTGCCATAGTTTACCCTGCATCACAAAAGCCAATGATAAATTTGATGTTTATTGCAGCTGCTGAGCAGATGTGGGCACTGAACTCTGACTTTTTTTCTCCCTCTGTGTACCACGTGTCAGAATTTTTAGGGAAATGTATATGCCAACAGTTACCAGTGAGTGACACCTGATATGTCCCAATATTTGTGGTTTGGGGGGAAAGAGATTTAGCTACAATATTTCAGATAGTGCAATGTACTCTTGCTGATGGTTGCAACACATATCAAAGCGAAGTTTCAGCTTTGGATCATGACCTTGGAGCCTGGAACAGGACACCAGCTTCCCTGGGACTGTATATGGCTTCTGGCAGAGATGAGATTAAAGTCAGGTACCAAAAGGGTACCCCGAGTTTTCTAGGTAGTAAGCATCTCAATAATATTGGAAGGAGACAGAATTATTCACAGCTTGAACTCTTTGGTCCCATATGCAGAGCAGGAGACTACAAAAACCCCCAAATGATGACATGACTGAAGCAGCAGAAGGATCAGAGATTGCCTGTTCACATCATTCAAGACCACACATCTTGTGCCATTTGATGGAAAAAGAAAACTTGTCATTACAGGAGATGAGAAAGACAGGTAGGAAGGTTGTCAGGTCTGGAACCAAGTGAAAAAAAGATTACATACTCTGTTAGAGAACACTTAAGCTCCCAAATCCACTAACAGTAAAATTTACTGCACCTTCGACATATACGGAACTCTGCCTGGAAACGAAGTACAGGGAAATGGAAACAGGACACGCACAGATGGCAGGATCATATGGCTGACATATGGAAATCAAACAGAACAGCTCCTGGTTTTTAAGCTCCACAAGAAGAATGCACTGGAGAGGAGTGAGAGACCTTCTTCTCACCCTGTTTGTTCCCCAAAGACCCCACTGCTTCCATCCCTCACGGCACATGGAGCACTTACCCTGTTTTTCAGATATTCACCACTTTTAACTCCCAGGAGGCCACAGACTGTTCCACAAGTACTCTAACTACTTTCCCGAGCAAAACCACACAAAAAAGTAGCAGATGAAAGGCAATAGAAATGCTGGCATGCAGTTTCCTAAAAAAAATCCCCACAGCCACCTCACTATCAACACTGGGCTCGTACTCACTGCTAGATGAGTAGAGTAGATTGTGAGCATCACTGTGCACACAACACATCCAATGTGTTTATTTAACCACACACAAATAAAAGCCTGTTGAAATCACAACATATCTGACGCCCAGGCAAAACATTTTAATTAAAGGAAACATATTTTCCTCATTAATACACTGTATGATGTATCAACGACCATGACATACTCCTGTGGCATGTTTTTTTCTTCTCTGTGTGTGAACATCTGTACATTTCCCCAGAAGCCGAATTTGACACATGTGATGCAGGAACAGAAATGTCTTTTCAGTGGAAGTCTAAAGCAAACAGATGTGTCAAGCATCTGCCAATAAGTTATGAGTAAGTTACTTCTGCTCCAGGACATAATAACCCATGCATTTCTCCTTAGGAGAATGCTTATCTTTTGTGGAAAACACAACCCCATACTACAAGCTGTCTGGGACACACTGACAGGATCACACACTCACAAAGCTGGAAGGGACCTCTGGAAACAGTCTAGTTCAGCCCCTCTATTCAGCCAGGGTCAGTCACAGCAGGTTTCTCTGGAGCAGGTCCAGTGGTGTCTCCAGCATTTGAGGCTTCACACACCCTGGGTAACTCGCTCCAATGTTTGACCACCCTCATATTGAAAAAAATAATCTTAAACAGAATTTCTTGTATTTCAAGTTGTGCAGCACTGAGAAGAGTTAGGCTCCATCTCCTTTACTCTTCATCAGCAGATATCTATACAAAATGGCAAGATATCCCCTGAACCTTCTCTTCTCCAGGCTGAACAGACTCAGCATTCTTTGCCTCTCCTCATATGCCAAATTCTCCTGTCCTTACTCATCTCTGTAGCCCTTCTCTGGACTCTCAAGCACATCTATGTCTTTCCTGTACTGGAGCCCAAGTGTGGACACAGACCCTGGATGTGTCCCACCAGTGCTGAGCAGAGGGTAAAAATCACTTCCCTCAGCCTGATGCAACACTCCTCCTAATGCAGCCCAGGATGCTGTTGGTCACCTTCACTGCAGAGACACAGAGCTGACTCATGTTCAGCTTGTCACTCACCAGCAGCCCCAGGTGCTTCTGTGAGACCTCTGGCTTCTGGGTAGCTCGGGTATACATGGACTTGGCTTTCAAATCTGCATATAAATCCATAGCAGGCATCAAAATAAAAACAGGTTGCTATCCCAAGGCACTGCACACCTACAGCTCCCAATGGAGAAAAGTGGAAGCATTATGATTAAAGCCCTATTTCATGTTTCCAGGTTGCCTGCAGCAGAGCCTTCATCATCAAATTGCGTATAAACGGAGTCTCTGTAAGATGCTACATTTCAACTAAGCTCTAACAAGAACCACTCAAGAGAAAAGTGCATTTCCTTCCAGTTTATACCTTTGGTTTCAATTGTGATAAGTTACAAATGTATTGTAAGATAGATACCATGCAAGGTAGAGGCACAGAGCTCTAGGATAACTCATCCTGAAACAGTGATCTATATGGAAGGTTAGATAATGCTGCATTATACATGAGAATATCAGTTTCTTTATGAACAGCCCCCCACTGCCATGTGCTTGGAGGTATGAATTAGACATGATGAACATAATAAAGCAAAGCCATCAGTGTTTAGGATATCTTTTTATAAAGCACTTGCCTGTCCCTGCACTTAGAATAGGTACCTGCGTCCATTCTCTTATTAACCACCACAGACCTTCATCATTCTTGAACTCTCTTGTTAAGTTGAATAGCGAAAAAGGGGGAAAATAAGATCTTCCTGCTCAAAGCCCCATTCCTGGCCCCTGGGGTGCCTAGTTGTACAAGATGGTTGCAGAATGTAAATGCAGAAATGAGCACTACAGAAATGCTTATGGATGAGGAAATAATATCATGAATTGTGTTATGTCAAGTGAGACCCTATTTATAAACAGACAAAAAGCTTCTTGGTGTATAAGTAAGTGATGGGAGGCAAGACATTGTTCATTGTACAAATGAGTGGAAAATATGATAAAAAGAAACTGTAGGGCTCTCAGGAAGAATAATGTGTGTGCCATTATCATCCTGACACCGAGGACAGTAGTGTATTCATCAGGATTGAGTTGCAGAGAACCTGTGCCTGCCCTCTGTAAATCCCACGGGAGGTTATGTACGTGGTGTGTTACTGAGGCAGATATCTGGAAGATCCTGGAGTTCCCCATCAGTGGCATGATCAAAGCCAAGGCTTGTGTATATTAAGGCAGGTTTGGCACAGAGACCTGATCTGAATGGGCCAGCACTTGCTCAGAGACATTTCACATGCTCACATTGCCTGGAAAGCCATTGTTGGAAGGGTACAAAAAGGGCAGGAGGCAGACAACGGTCAGTACATCAGAGAGCAGCAGTAGCTCAGGCAGGTTAGAGTGGCAGCTATTTATACCATGGACAAAACAAGGCAGAAACTCTGCATGTACGATCCCTGTTGTTTTTCTAGTGGTTTGTAGCATTACCCTCTCTGTCCTCGAGGTAAATGCAATGGTGTGTCATATCACACACACCTTTATTCATTTTCTTTCAACTTCCTTCCCCATTCCCCACCACTAAATCAAGCAGTCACACTTTGGACAAGACTCTTGAAAGGCGAGCATTTGAGCAAAGCTGTCTATCTGGGGATTAGATTCCAGGGTAAAAACCTGGACTGATTGCCAGCTTTCAAGATGTGACACAAATCTGCAAGACGTGACAGCCAGCGTCCAGACTGAGTTTAGACTCTGGAGGTTTAAAAATCCCAACCTGATGAGAATAGCACCGTGAGCTGACTAGGTGCTGCCATAGCATTCACCCACACAACTGGGGTAAGGGTGCTTTCTGGCACCAGTCATTACAGACTGCAGCCTGCACCAAGCTCCAAGCACTTCAAAGCAATCTAAGGCCACTTCTGTTCCATCAATACCGTGTCCAAGAGAGATGCTATGGTGCCTACACCTTCACATGGCCAAGGAGCAGCTGTTTCTGGAGGGTGAAAAAAACTTTCATATGGAGGAAATCTCCAAGAAGGAACCAAAGTCAAGTTACTCTGAAAGACTACGGTGCCTTCAGATCTGCTGCACAACATGTACACAAACATTGAGTTTAACTTCTCCAAGGATGCTGATGGGACTTGGAGATCAGACCTCATGCAGAAGGGTCACCCCAGACATGCATCATGCCATAGGGCTACACCCAGCACTCCAGGTAAGATGTAAACAAGACACTGAGTTTGCAATGCCAAATGTATTTGTTGTTCTCTGTCACTGCTTTAACAGGAGCCACTATAAAGACTTTGTTCAGAGTCACTGAGTTTTTCCTGTTGCACTTTCCTAACCTTGCCAATCTTTGAGTTCCAGATTATAGCTGTGAGTGGTTTATCTCTTCTGAAGGAGTAACAAAATGCCATGGCTTTCAGACCACTTATCTCATAGACCCTTATCTTTTTTACTTCCAATTGTGCCTGAGGAAGGGATGAGGAACAGATGAACACCCAGGAATTTAGCACATTATTAGTAGCTTTTTTAACCTAGAGGCAAGGAACAAAACAAGGGAGCTAAGTGCTGTGAAGTAGGGCGCTCGACTTAGTCTCCCATCTCTGAATGCAGCACATGAAAGGATGGTGTTGCCGTTTGATACCTGATGCTGCTGAGGGAATGCATAATGATAAAACCACCAGCTAAGCTCTTACATCATTTTACAATCAGGCATCTCAAAAACTGTTTATCTGATCAGCACCAAATTCTGTCAGAGTGTTGACATGTGCATTTCTAAATAATTTCAGTATGTCAAACTGAATAGACACACAGAATCAGAGAGTTAATTATCTTTGACAACTTTGCCAGCTAATTTCCTATTTATATGTACCAAACTAGGGGCCTCTTTTATCCTTCCTTGTCACAAAGAGTTTATCAATCAAATCAAGGCCTAAAATTGGCTGCCAAGGGGGTCTGCCATCCCAAAGGGGAGTTTATCTGTTTGAAATCTTTCTGACTACCTAATGACAGCAACACTGACATGAAACATAATAGGCATTGTTTTTTTGTTGTTCCTTCTCTCTCCCTGCCCCCTTTCTTTGTCTACTCAAAGCGGACATGGCCTCACTGGGAGAAGGTGAAGCTGAGCCTGGTACCTTCCCTGCCCTCCCGTGGCTCTCAGCTCCCAAACATGCCTGCGCCTGGATGCAGCTGTCAGGACAGGGTCTCAGATGCACACAGTTCACCTCTGGATTTGAGCTGACAGGACCTGCCCGTGTCAACTCCATCCTTGTCTCTGCCAATTCAAGCACGCTCATTGAGGAATATGAACGATGTTAAAAACTACCCGCTCCTGCTGACAGGCATTAGGTGGTGGAGCTTTCGGTGCATGTTGTCACTACTTTTCCCTGACAGGCAGTTATGTTTTACTTTAATGGCCATATATCTCCTCTCCAGTTCCCTTTAACTGGGTGGAATTCTACAAGGATACCAAGAGGCTGTCACTTCCATGGGTGCAAGCCAGCGTTATCCCCCATCGGGGAACTCCCCCTTACACACGTCCTGTAAAAACATTCTGCATCCCACAGCAAAGGCAACAGAAAAAAAAACATGGTCTCTGCTGATTCCTTGCTAGATTTTCTTTCTGATTCTGGGTGCAGAAAGGCTGAGCAGTCACTGGCTGAATCCTAAGGGTCAGCTGAACCCACAAAGGGAATTTCTCTGGGGAAGTTACGCTGGAGGTGGCAAGATTCATCACACATGATGCTTGTAATCCATCGTGCCACCCTTAGTAGTTAAAATTAAATAAAAATACAGAGCTCTTTAGAAACATCAAATTGTTGCTTAGGCAGTCACCACTCCCAGGCCAGACCACACAGGGAAGATGATCTATTATGTGAGAAAAAGACAAAACCACAGTGGCATTTCCACTCTTGGAGATGGGGCCATTTCTTTCTCACCAACAGAACCATGCTGACCTATGGTGGAAGACACTCAGCACTCTGCCTTGCGTTCATGCTGTGCACTGTAGATCCAGAGGAGATAAAATGTCTGCTCCAGTGCTCTCCCTGACCTCTGACTGCCAAGGCACTTATATCTCAAGGCTGTTACCCCTGAAGTGAGCCACAGAGAGTCAGAATCACACTCTTTTAACACTTCATTAACCTCTTAAATCTGCAGGCATGTTCTGTCTTTAGAAAATGGCTCCCTTTCCAATTCCAACATATTATCCCAAAAGCTATCTCCTCATTCCATCAGTCTCAGACCATGGTGGGCACTGCACAGGCCAGTACCCCTGGTTGGAAGAGGAACAGCTGAGCTTGTGTTCTCCTAGTAGCTGAAGCAGGCATTCAAGATACACACCCTGACCATTACAGGACAAGGGCTCACAGAAAGTACAAGGCACCTGAAACAAAATGCCTCATTGTAATGAGGTCTTGAAAGCAGATTTTATGTTACTTCATTACTATCTAAAATAAGAGGTGAGAGGGGGAAAAATGACTGGCAGATTCTTTAATGTCACCCAAAAGCCTCAAGGGCCCAATTAATCAGGAAATATGTTTTGCTTTTGGACTTCAGTTGCCCATTCCCCGGGGCTTCTGCTGGACATATGTTACTTGTGCATGCTCTAAGAAATTATATTTGCATGGGGAGTGATACCTGCTAGTCCAGAATTAAGATGTCAAGACCTTCTCTCATTCAAATGCCAGCACTCTCAGCTGGAATGTATCTGGAGAGGGCCCACAAACCAGTTGAACAGCTTGGTTCCTAACCTTGGCTATTCCCACGGGAGCCTGCGTGAAGATCCAGCTGTTTGGGGAACACAGTGCAACAGGAGAGTGGAGAACAGCCATTCCTACACCCGCCTCGATTCTCACTGGAGAGTACAAACTGACTCACCACCAAGGAACTCAGGTAATAAGAAAAAAAGACTTCACCAACTCAGGAAACTGGTACTGATTCAAAGTCCTCTCCAGGCCTGCTGAGTCAGTGGAGAAACCTCTTTCACTTTTGAGATCAATGACAAGACTATGGCAGGAAGAGTATTCCCCCCCAGGAAAACAAGCCAGGAATGGCTTTAAGCTGCTAAAGCAGAGCTGGGTTCTTCGGAAACAATTGACATCAACTTAAAAGTTTATGAGTCTTTCTCTTCTGAGCTGCCTGTCCAGAAGATTTAGAATTTTTTAATGGTGCAAACAAATTCTAGTCATTTTAATACCATGAAAAGGCCAACCTGTATTCATAGAAAATATTCCAGCAGCCTAGAAGTTATTCCAGGATTCCTACAGTTTATTCTAGGAAGCACAAATAAACTGTTCATCTGCTCCTTGTTCCAAGGAACATACACTTCAGGTGGTAAAACCCAGCAACTACTGGATTGCTTTGATCTACTGAGTCACACAGCAAAACCCTATTCCACACTCCTAGTGCTTGCAGAATGGCATGTCTTTGGAGGAGTGGCTCCAGGCCAGACCTGTACAGAGATAGGTGCATTCAAAAATATGCAGTCTTTTCCAGGAGGCTTCCAGCAACAGATCTCACACTAGCTCCAGCAATGGAAAAAATAGCTCATGACATAGCTAGAGGAGTCATAGTGGGGTTAGCGTCTGTACAGTGGCTATTATTTTTATTTGCCTGTCTCTGGAAGGTGAAGACTCAAAATATTCTTAAATATGGAGTGAAATGACTGCCCAGACTCTCAAGAACAATGCCTGGTGATTAATACTGATGCCCTGGTTGCCACTAGTCCTGTTAGTGCTGTGAAGAACTCCTTATAGTTAGTGAAGGATTGCTGAGGTTTCACCAAATGCACACTGAAGTTGCCAGGCAGGAAACATTGATAAGCAAAGTTCTCATCTTTCTCCTGCATTAATAAAGCTACTGTAGCAATAGCACAAGGTCTCACATGCCAGACAACCAACTGTCAGGAGGAACTTACATAAAAAGAAGGAGATTACTTCTGGATGCTGCCTTTGCCCAGACTCCCAGCACACGCTGTCGGTGATGCAGATGCTTATCCAGTGGAAGCTGGGCAGAGATCAGTAATTCGTTTCACATTAGCCAGTATTGAACATCAGTCATTACAGCCAGCACAGTCCAGATTTGAGCCAGCGACCTAAGGGTGAAAGGCTGCAGCTTCCCAAGCCGGTAATCATTATGTTTTGACACAACCAATTATTCAAAAACAGTCACTCGGAGCTCAATTAAAATTTCAGGAACTTAACCTTTTCTTTGCTTCCCCTTTGTCTCCTGCCCGTTGTGTTCCTCAGTCTAAATAAACCCAGCACTTTGTCACCTCACTGTGTAACTCTGTACCCGAACTGTCAGGGGCTGCTGTGCCACCTCTGCCATGTCTCTGCCAACCCCAGCGCTCCCTGCGGCCTCGGAACAGTCTCCAAGTGCTCTCCCTGACAGACACTTTGATAACATCACCCAGCACACACATCCAGGCAAATTCCTTCTGACAGCATTCACTCAACAGGCCGAAAACTAAAGAGGTGTCCGGATTTGGTTTACTTACCTTGCCTGTGTGAAAGATGTTATAATTAACTCTCTGTCTAATGCTGAAAAGCTATTGTTAAGTTTCACGGCCTTTGAAGATTCACATTTGTAACAGCAAACCTCTCAAATGAACACATTTAGCAATGACTGCATTTTTCAGTGATTTCTTAATGTTGCCAAACAGCAGCACTGAATATTTATAGAGTTTCTGTTAAAAAATTACACATATCATTGCTTGTTTTTGCTTTGATCTAGAATTTACTGTCTATGAAGTAAAAAACTACTAACCTCCCCCCACCTCCCTTCTCTTGTACCCCTCCAGTACATGCTGGCTGCTTAAGACATTGTGTAGATGCAGGTCATCCCAGACTCCAGTACAAATCTAATTAAATTAATGCAACCTCTTGGACAACATAGAATCATTATTGCTGCAACCATTCTAACATTTATCACATCTACACAGTCATCCATCAGAAACTAAATGCTTAGTCTCCTACTTTGTGTTCACCATAATGGATCCAGTTACATTTTTTCTCCCCAGCAAGAGCAAATTATTACAGACAGACTACAGTGATGTGTCCACCTCCTGTGTCACCAGCAGAGCCTGCATTGCAGTGTGACAAGGGGGTACTCCTGCCCTGAGAGCTTCCTGCCAAAGCAAATACACCTCGAGCCCGTTGGGGCTGGTGAAGAACGTGAACTGACACCAGCTCTTGGGGATGCCACCAAAGCTGAAGTGTATGGCCAGGTACTTTACTCATTTCAGAGACAGCTTAAGTCAGAAGAACTCTCAACCACTCCATGTTACGTGGTGGGAAACTGCAGGGAGGAAGCGCAAAAAGCAGCTAATAAGAGAGTAGAAGTTTATGTCAAAATAGGTCTCTGTTTATAGATTAGAGTCCCTTAGACACTCCTACCACCATGTAATTTGCAATGCCACAGCTCTCACCTTTGCATTTGGTCTGGCAGGTGACTTCCTAACAGGGTCATCGCTCCTCTGTTGTCTGAGGACCCATGGGGACACAGAGAATGGTGGTGCAGAACACATGCTTTACACACTGCCCTGGTTCTGAAAGGCTGCCCTGGTAGTGCTATATCCATTGCCTGAACTGCTGGCCCTCCCATTTCTCCTTGGAACATAGATGAAATCAGTCATTTTGGATTTCTACTTGCCATGAAAACGACAATGAATGAACTAAAAGGGCTCCAAACGTTGCCTGCTGCCCCAGGCAGCACGCAGAGGTCCCAGCATCTCGGAGGTCATGCCTGCTACCACTGCTTTGCAATGCCCGACAGACCGGTGGCATCTTGCTCTCTAAGGCAGCCACACAGTGCTCAGAGATCACAGCCTTCCCCAGTTCCTCCTGAATGCAGAATTTATTGGGCAGTGGGATGTGACCAAGCAACCATGCAATTTGAGTTTTGCGATTTTAAAAAATAAAGGTAAAAAAATTGCAGTGTTTCCTTAATAGCTACAGTGACAAAAGCAAAGGCCCAACCAGCCTGACTCGGGGAGGTGACAGTCTGGCATCTTAAACCATTTGACCAGACACTGCACGTACTTCCTATAGAGCCACTTAAGAGTGTGAACAGAAAGGATCATTTTCTGTACCGCCCACATTATCCGTTATTTAAATTATCTTTCTTCTTTTATTATAATGATTTTTTTGTTTAATCTTGAGATTGATTATACATGAAAACCTGTCACTACCCTTTTAGCAGAAAGCAATATATGAGGGTCTGTTTTCATAATTATTGCAGTTCTCTAGACTATCTTAAGCACAGGCAATAGCCTTGTTCACATGAAATATAACCAAAGATTGATGACAGAGTTGGCATCCCCAATATCTTATGTTCCAGGTAGGAGAGATGTTGTCCTTCTGACTACAAATATGGCACTGGAGTTGAGCATACCTGATCGCCACAGTGAATACTGTCTCCGTGCTTCCACTAAGCAAATGGTTTGTTCTGCAACTTTGCTCATAAACATCTGCTTGAAGTTTGGTGAAGTTGAAGAGAACACAATTTTAAAGAATAATAAAACATTTCAGCTTCTCTGAACTACAAGAGTATTATGAATACACAAGTTAAGCAGTTTATGAAGCTTAATTTTTTATAACTGTTCTGGGGTGTTGATATAATACTTAAAGAAAGTTCTTCTTTCAATGTACATTTCTGTAAAATGTATAACAATACCTGCTTAAATTAAAATTTACCCAGGAGACCAGAACATCTCTGAATTGCTCGTCTGCTTTATCATGCAAATTCTTTTATTTATACTACAAACATTCTTAGGGATAAATAATATACAGTTTAAATTTATATATTATACTTTAAATACATGTGGAATGTTAGAGAGAATAAAGACTGTGGATTAGGTTCTCTGGGCCAGTGTAAACTCCAGTAACATTTTTTCAGATGTGCAGTAGCATCTTTAAGATAGGACTGGAGTTTTTAGAGATTATGGCCTGACATAGACACGTTCATGATACCCAGTCTAGGATGCAATTTATGGATATGTATTGCATTCAGTCTAGAAATGCTGCACTAAAACTTGGTGTTCTTATTAGGCCTTAGCCTCAGAAACAACTTGAGCCATGATCAATGGTTTTGTCTGCTCCCTAATATAACTTTACCTACAGGGTTGTCTCCTGAGACAAGGCGATTCCTTGTTTGGAGCCTAGGAATGACCCAGCTACAGCTTCTCTGCACCAAGCAGCCCAGGAGAGATCTATAGCAACGAAATGCTACCTAAAGGTTTGGTTTTGGCATGGAAACCTCCCTTAGCATTTGTTCACTTCACTCAATATTTAGTAATTTCCTGAGATGCTTGCTGCTGTAGATGTCTGGAATGAGCTATTCTGCTGCTGGATCTCCTGCCTTCACCTTTGCACATACAGATAGAATTTTCTTTTTGCTAAAGAGGCATCATTTGTCTTTCAAGTTATTAAGATGTACATTTTTATTACCATATCTCATTTACACTAGTGAATGCAATCACTTGTGTGACAATTTGTGACTATTTCTTCCTGGAGATCTGTGCGCCCTGAACCAAACTTGCAACAGATTGGGGTTTTTACCTGTTATTTGTAAAATGATTAATCTTACTGCTCCTTTACTTTCTAACATCATGTGTGACCTGGGAGATGCTGGGATTCTTGCTACCTTTGGGACTGTTTTTAATTCTTTACTTTTTGGTTTTTAATAGTTTTGTAACACTGGCCACTGTTGTACACTTCCTCTGGCTGGTAGTTGAGCTGCCTATCAACTACTAGATATTACCTAGTAGATAAGGGGAGTTTTCTTTGTTTCTTATCACTGGCTGGTACAGAAAAAGATTACAAAGGATTTACTGAACAAGCTGCTCACTGGCTAAGAAATTAGCTGACAGCCCATGATGTTCATGAAGATCAGTGATGAATTCACTAATCTTTTCTGATTCTGACCTTTTGGCCACTTGGTACTACTTTCTCTTACAGTGAAAATACAACCAGCTCAGGATCTGCAGGCCAAAATCCAGCCTGGCCTTCTTGTGCTTTGCCTTTCACTTGACCCTCCTAGCAACTCAAGGCAGCATTTCTTACTTACATACTTAATTCCTCCTCTGTTGAGAGGAATTTAAAGTTTTGGTGTAGCATTTGTGGCTGCTATGCAAATGTAAGAAACATGGGCTACTTCCTGGAGGTTCAAACGCCCGGTAAGGAAGATTTTGCTACACAGGTTAATGATTGAGCTTCATCAGTTCTGAGCAGCTTTTTAGCACATTCAATTTCAAATTAAAACCATTTGCCACCAATGCCTCACAATGAATTAAAAGATCAGAGACATCTGCTTGAACTCTTTATATAGATGATATGAGCATTCACTTATTGTCTTGCCTATTAGGTCTACATTAAAAAGAAAGACTATGAATTTGTTATGAGATTAAATGGTATTTTCATATTTGGGAAGCTGAGCAGATACTACACAGAAGCCAGGACACATTTTATACTTGATCACTAGGTCAAAGGATATTAACTAAAACAGAGCGGATCTGTATTATTAATCTCCACTATCATAAGTAGGTTTAAAGAGAAGTAATGTAAAAGAATTCACAAGCAATTGAAAGTAAAGTTTCATTCATTTCATTCTAGTAATAATACCATTAATTTTAAAAAATCTAGATCTCATCAGCAACTCTATAGCAATCATTTAGGGAAAACTATATATTCATTTTCACCATGCAAAAAACTTATTTTAAAACCAGATTTTATTTTACACTCCAGCACCAACTTCAGGACAGTGCATACTACTATAACATGCCCTATTAAATGAGGCATAAATGGACTGCAGGTTCTCCTTGGATTTTGTACCACTTGAGCAGCCAAGAATAAGTTATATCATAGGAATTTGGGACAGAGCTTCAGGGAAACAACAGACCAAAGCAGGAACAGGCAACTCAAAAAACTGCATCCTGTCCTGGTTTGCGTTACAACAGAACTAATTCTGTTCAGTGATTTTACTTTTCAGCTAAGTCTCTTCAAACTAACAGCCTCCTAACAGCGTATCATTGCTAAGCCAACTCCTACCCACAGTACATACACAGTCCTCCCACCTCCAGTGTCTCTTTTACTGGAATAAAGGACAAAAACCATATATTTTCTAAGTAATTGTTTTCTGCTGCTGAGTCAAATAACATCTTGCTATCTGTCTGCCAAAAAGGATGTGACACTCTCCTCACTCTCATTCTTCTCTCCATTCCATATTTTAGCTTTTAACCTCTTGCCAGGCAGGTATAAGTACTTAATTACATAATTATATACAGAATTCATATTTATATACATAATTGTTAACAGTTAATTCATATGCTATGGAAAACTGACACAGTCAATAGCTTAACTACATTCATGGAGACGTAGGATTCTCCACCTCCAAATCCACAGGCTTTCCTTGCCTGTCTGCTACGTGCAGGTCTCGGGGCAAAAGGAAAGGAGAGCAGCTATCAAAGTAGCTGGAAAGCCACACACAGCAGATAAGTGCCTTGGAGAATGTAAAGCAGCTCAGATACTTATTTGTTTGCTTGAAACACTCTTCCAAGCAGCTTCCCACTAACACACGCTTTTAACTCATTGCTACCTTTGGAACAAGAATGGATTCTTTTTAGTAATAATAATCAGCAGCAATAAACAGCACAGCTCACCATCCTAACTCCCAGGTGACCAAATACAACACTGAAATCTGACTTCAGAAACATTCCAGATTACATCCTCAGCTCCTGAAGTCAGAATAGTTCTACATCCTCCAAGAGAGTTGCCCTGATTGCTATCACCTAAGACTCTGGCCATTGTAACACAATATACACAAAGGAAATCTAACATTATATCAGATAACTAGTTAACCAGCCCTTTGTTTTTGTCTCTGATATCCTGTCTCTTCAATTGCTGCAAGCAGTTAAGTGCCCACCACTTGTTTGAACAAACCAACCAAAATAATTACAAATGCATGTTACACTACAACAATTGCATATTAACAAAGGCTTGGGGCCAATTAATCATTACACCATCAATATCTAATTTACATAAAACTATTCTCTTTAAAGACTCCATGTTTGGGGTGACAGGGTTACCTCATTGATTATGTAAATTCTCCATCAAGCTTTGCAGAAGCAGTCAAAAGAAATAAAAAGGCTTGTCTGGTTTCAGCCACGCTGACATCCTACAGCTATGATGCAAGACAAAAGTGGGGCAAAGAAAGGAAGGAAGAAAAGGAACAATGTGGACTGGAGTTTTAAATGGCTGGGCTACAGTTGATGCTTAGAAACATAAAGATGCCAAAAAAACCCCACAAAACCAGGGTACACCAATTAAGAAGGCACTAATTGACTTCTTTACAGCCATGTCATGTCACAAACCCAAATAACTCAGCTCAAAAACATTGTTACCATTTTCAGTTTTACCTACAGCTTCCTTAAAGGTACATCATAAAAGGAGCTATAAGCCTCTTAAGGCAAACCACAGTTCTACAGATGAACCCATCAATAAAGTGAAGTATTCCCCTTGTGATTTGGGATATTCATTTTCCCGAAGATTTTCTCTGGAAGAACACTGGCTCCTTAAATTAGCAATTTTCTCCTTGAATCTTATGAAGAATTCTCACACTGACTGTGGGCGACAATTATAATTGCAATATTTTTCCACTTGCACAACCAGGCTGTGGATTGAACAGGCCGTGAGCTGCAACCACTCCTGCCTGGCTCTGCCAAGGGGTCTGTTGTCCTGCCACATACAAACCCAGACACCTCAAAGTCACAGCCACGGCACAGCTCAGTGTCACCAGTGAGCTGCTGGGACAAAGCAAAAGGAGCAAAGGACTGTCTGCTTCTGCTCATCTCTCCTGAACGCAACTAACGTGTTTCTTGACTCCACTTTTGGGATGCTGCCAGCTAGGTCTCCTTTTTTCCCAGGCCTGTGCAAAGTGGGAAGTACTGTATGTTATTCTTTCAGGAATCTTTTTTTCTTTCGGTGACTGGGAACTAATAGTCACGATATAACCAGGCCTCCTGAAGAATAATTAAACCCCTTTCCTGTGGTAAAAGAAAGGCAGAGCAGGTAGATTTATCTTTCCCCAGAGTTAGAGAACAAGCCTCTACCATGAAAACAAAAAAAAAGCCCTCATTGCTGAAAGCTAGGATTCACTGGGGTTGTGTGCTTTTAGTCTTGCAGTGTGGTGGAAAGCAAGACATAAAACAGCCAGACCTGGCTTTCCACTATCCAAAGTACACATACCTACAGAAGAGACCAAATATCTGGAAACTCAAAATAGTGAGAGTCCCAGCAACAAGGCCACTGAGCAGGGAAAGCAGAAGACTTCCCGTGGTAAGTACTGCAAAAAAAAGCATCAGTGCAGCATATATTATACCTGCACCATACTTCATGCTCTGCCCTCCATGGAGGGCTTTTCAACACCAAAATGGGGGACAAGGTGAAGAGAGGGGAGTTTAAAGTGCAAGCTGCACTCTCTGCTCCAAAAAGCACACTATGCTGATTCAAAAAAAAAAAAACATTTTCAAAAATGCCTGTGGGTAAATTTGAGCTGCCCACAGCTCCCCAGGGGCAGTCAAACTTGCTGTCGAGCCATTTATGTGGATTTCAGTCAAACTCTAATTTTAGTGTTCATTAAACATGGGTAATTCCCAAGCCAATCCCTGCATCACCTAGTATACATAATACCTCTACAATATAGGTCATCCTAGCTTAGAAAACATATACAGACATCAAAGTGCAACCATTTCATTATAAGTATTAACTTTATAAATAATTATGAACTTCTTAATTCTTTACAAGATGCTGTATAATCACAAATGTTTAAAAAACATTACAATAGGAAGAGGGATAGGTGATTATGGTAGTATATAGCTATATAGATGTATATAACCCACCCACACACAGGGATTAGAGATAGAAGAGTGGTCTAAATATGCATGTGTCTGTCTACTTGGGGCAGAAGGAAGGATGTTTTCCTGAAACGTTGCTTACTGAGGAGAGAGCCTCAAACCTGCTGTCCTAACAGGCATTCTCAGCTTCTCCCTGTTCTCTACTCAACTGCTCCATGCAGGGAGGTCCTAACCAGTCAAGATGCTGGTTTCAGGCTCCTTTGAGACCCTAGGGTTGAAGCAGGATGTAGCAGCAAGGTTGTGAGCATCCTGCATCAAAGTTTAGTGCTTGTAGAAGCTCTCCACAGAGATGTCTGAAGTACAGCCATATCCTTCCATCCCCTCTCCCCTTACCACCTCCACCCCCGTGACAGGGCAGATGCTCCACTCTGCTTCCATACCAAAATGTGGCACTTCTTTGTGTCACACAGGAAGAACATGCTTTTACTCACTTTTTTTGGGTACTGCAACTGAGGCATAGAGAGACCTGTGCTTTCAGAAGCTCCCTGGAACTTGACTGACCAGGCTGAGCCGTATTACTGCAGAGGGTCCATTCCATGTCTCTGCAGAAACAAAGTAGAAAGGAGGTACTTCAGCACTGTGCTAGATTATGCCAGAACTCATGAAATAATTAAAACTGGACACTTACATCAGACCAGACGAGTCTGAAGCACAAAGCAAGGAAGAAGTTGTAACCCTGGAAGTAGGGACTGTACTGAAATGAACCCTCCAAGAGAACACACTTCCCAAAGGCCATGGATATATCATTTAGAGTTAAACACTTATTTTATCAGAAGTATGGACATCTCCAGTGAACTTCAGGGGACTACAAAGATGCTACCTTGAAGCCAGATGGGGCCAAGTTGGGAACAAATGGATCTGAGAGCAATAATGAAATTTAGTCCATTTCTGACAACTTGGAAGGTGGTCTGAAGAGCGGGGTGCCAGCGCAGCACTATCTGAGCACACACACAGCTCAGCTGCCCTGCTCCCAGCAGCGGGTCCGGCCGAGTCCCACCAGAGGAGGACTCAAGTCCCACCAGGGGATCAGCTCTGGCTGCTCACACAGTTCAGAGTCACTCTGCACGGAGCAGCCAGTGCACACATACAGCCCAGCTGACTTCTTCAGATGGCCCCAAAGAAGCCTCCTCTGAAGTAAGTCCCCACAAGAATCATTTATTGTTTCCTTTAAGCAACATCTGTTACTAATCTAATAGCAGCATTTTAAATACGTGCTTGTGCACAGCATTAATGTGAGAAAGTGGATTAAATACAGTTTGACTGCTTGCATTTTAACAGCTCCATAGTTAATGTTGTTTATGGGCTGTTGGGTTGCTTTTTATTAATTTATATTGATTTTAAGTGCTCAGAAAAGCAAAGCTTGATAGAATGTGCTCAAGCCAGGCAAAGCAGTGATCAGCAGCAGGCACACATCCCCACGCCACGCTGCCAGGGGAACTCACTTGCAGCAGCAGCACACCTACTGCTCTGCTGCCAGGTCCCCAGCCTGAGCCTCTTCCTCGAGCCAAAGCATATGATACTTATCCACAAGGTGAGCCAGCAGCATCCTAGAGATCAGGCTGGGGTTGCCCTGCTTCTCTTAGTCTTGGTCTAACCTAGGAGTGCTTTTAATTCTGCTTGCAAAACTCAACATGGAAACACGCAGGTCTCCATTTGAGAAAAAAAACTATGGCTATTGCAAGAATATGGGACAAAATGGAAAAAGTAATTCCTGAGCAAGGAGCTGCCCCTTCTGTTCACAAAACTTCTGCACTGACCAGAGAATGAACTAGTAGCAATTTGCACAGGAACTCCAGAGTTGCCCAGTTCATGGCCAACTGCTTTCTATCACCTAGAAACAAACCTAGACCTTCATTCTGCTCCCTCCCTCACTTCTGCCCAGCTGGTTACTTAGGGACTCATACAACCTCACCATTCCTAGGCAATTCAGGGTAAATGAGGCTAATCACTGCTGCTCAGCACAGCTGACTCTTATCCCTTCTCCAGTCTTACTTAGGAAATTGCAGTGGGATTGATTATTTGGGATGGGATTTCAACCCCTCACACTCCTTGATAGGTCACATGTTGTGGTTTATTTATACCTACCTCAGTCATCCTAAGGACAAGTGGAAATTTGTCAGTCACTATCCTAAGGCATTCAGATAGAATAAGGGTTGAGTCAAATGTCAAGGACATTTTTAGATTTCCTTCTGTCCTGGCCCTTCACTTGCCCTAGATCTGGCTGCTTTTGTGAAACTATTGGCTAAACCCACCTTGCCACTTACAGTAAGTAATAGGAAAATGTCAACGGAAAGTTGTGATTAATACTGAAAGCATTACTAATTAGCTCAGAAGGACACAATTAGAAAAGAAGGAGCCAGTTGGTAAGATGGAGGGAGAAGGAAAAGCAGCTATTTATGAATGCTAAGTATGTATAAATAAAATAGATAACAAATAGGGGTAGAACAAGGAAGAGAATCGAAAACTACAGATAAAAATGAGAAACTAAGAACTGTAGAAAACTGATAAGAGAGGTAAAAGGATATAAGGGTCAGCAGAATTAATAGCAGCAAGAATAATTTATTTTTAGTATGTTAAAAACATATGGAATTCTAAGAATGAAGTGGAAAGATGCCAAGAAAGGCAGATATGTTCACTAACAGTAACAAGCTTTGTTCAAGGCTGCAAGAGGCACAAACATTGGCAAACTGACAAATATTTACAAAATATCACTTGCAAAGTGAAAAAAATGTGTAAGTTGGGCAAAGCCCTGTGTGTTGAAATGTCACCTTTCACACAAGAGCCTGGCGGACACTAAGCAGCTCTCCTCACATACAGTGTGCAGTCATCTTCTCGGGCTATAAAGCCTTTGCAGAAACACCACTTCTTTATGAATCTGTATGGAACCCACCACCATCCAAGTCATGTGCTGATGGCTTAAGCCAATGTTAAAAGAACACAGGAAAACTAAATCTGTTGGGAAATCCCGAGTATCTTTCTGATCTAGTTGTGTGACTACATATAGTTTATTCTGTCTCTTGGTTTTCTAGTCTGTAAAATGAGGAAAATAAACAGTCCTATCTGGCAAGTTTCTAAAGTTAAGGAATCATCTGAGATGTTCTAGGACTGGCACTTTAAGAGTGTTATGCACGATGCTGTATGCTATCTAAAGCACCTTTTTCAAGGAAGAAAGATTTACCCTTCACGAACAAGCACCACACACGTTTCACAGCACTTCAAGGACAAAAAAAAAGAGTAAAGAAAAAAACCCATTGAGGCCATTTAAATTTTCCAGAAGAATCAAGAGAGAGTATGCCCTGGAGCTCCTGACTGTCAGTGGGAGCTGGGAACCTACATCCCTTTGAAAAGCTCAGCTTAAATATTTCTTGGTTTTGACCCAGTAAATTCTGCAAAGAAATGAATAAATACCTCACTTCAGTTCCTATCATCTCTGCTTCCCTCCCTTGCTGGCAGCCCAATACTGGATTCATTAAATTTCATTAAAATATACATCTGGTTCCTGCTTTTACAAGGCTATGAAATCTGTGGGTCTTTGCAAAGCAAAATCAGCTGTTCCCTGTTTAATATGGCCTTTCTGGCATATGGACACTAGATTTGGGTTAAAGACCCCCCTTACTCAGCTGCCAGTCAGCAGGTTCCTATGTTACAAGCACTAGTTCAGCTAAAGACTGTGAAAGATTAAGGTTGGCTCAATGATGGTGAAGCTGAATCAATCTCAATGTGGTGCATGCAGCACTAGAAAACTACAGCCCCCACAAGACATCCTGGCAGTTCTGGTAGAAACAGAGTACCTGTCAATGGGACCCAAACCATAACTTGGTTCTAAAAACCACACACTCAAGAAGTCCAAGTGGAAACAAAATACTTCATTTGCTTTCCTCAATGGAGGATGAATATTTTTGTGACAAGAATGACATTTCCTCTCAGAAAATTCCGTAAGTCGTGTTTAAAAAAAAATAAAATTAGATAACTCTGTGGTAGAAAGTTCCAGCAGTAATTGGATGCCTCATGGGAAGCTCCATGCACTTGCGTAGTCTGTATTCACTCTCAAACACAGAGAACTGAAGTGAATTGCAATAACACTGACAAACATTTCTTTTGGCAGACCCAAAACACACCATTTTGACTTGGGAGAGAATCTGCCAGGATTGATTCACAGGGACTTGACTTTCCATCTCAAGGCTGCAAGGAAGTGATGTGCTTCTTCCTTCCTTTCTCTGGAAGCAAACAGCTGGGGCTCTCATCTAAAATGTGCAAGATTCAGGTGTAATTCCTGAAAAAGTCACACTAAAAACTCATCTCACAAGTGACTGCTAACTGCTGGACACTCCTGCCAGGATCTCCTTAATACAGACAAAACAACTCCGCTTAGTTGAAACAGCAAGTGTACAGTGCCAAAAACTGCACTGCACTTTTATATGGCACACGTACAGCTCCCATGGCAAAGTGAGGGTGAAATGCAGGAACACCAGAAACTTCCTCTCCTTCATTCCTACCGCGCAAAGTCAAGAAACGTAACGGAGAATTCTCCCCCTGAAAACGCACAGTTTACCATCACCTTTTTAAAAATAAAGGCTAAAAAATCCCCAGCCCACCACAGCCCCACCGCCGCTACCACCAAGCCCCACTGACTTCTCCTTGGAGTCGGAAGAAGGTCGTGGCTGTGCTACCCCAAAGTTCCCCCACCTTGGCAGCGGCCGTTCTCCAGCCCCCCGCCCTTGAGCAGCGCCGCTCCCTGCGGGCACGCCAATAGCTGTAACACAGGCAGTGCGGGAGGAAACGGATACGGAGAGAGTGAAAGGGATTCTGTTGTCCTTTCACACACCCTCCGTGAGATGTTGAATGTGTTTGAATGTGATCCATCAAGACATTGATCCCTTGGGGAAGTGGAGATGTGTAAGGAAACTTCAAGTGCTTTCTAGCCAGCTCTCCCTACAGGAGGATGTACTGAGCAGTACAGTAAGGAGATACATTTATTATCGATAGTCCCATGTCATGGGACAAGTCACAGCAGAGGTGAGGGGAAATCAGATGTGTTCTGAGCTCTGGAGGTTATACACTCACTCGAAACAATTTCTCCTTGAAAAGTAACGAGCCAACTGCTCTCTGCTGTGGTCTCTTCAGTTACCCTGTGTTAAACTCAGGAAAAGGGGAATGCAAGATAGAACAATACATTTTCATAGAACATTTTTACAGGAAACACTGCAGAGATGCTACTCTGTTTTAAAGCTGCCAAACTCCATAATTAAAAGAAAAATGTATGATTAATTATGAGAATTTTCTGCTTATGTTTAAGACCCAAAGAATTAGATCAAAATCCTTAAAAGCCATAGCTAAATGAAGGAAACACACAAGCTGGCCCTAGCAGTGAAGTCTGTCACCAACACAAGCTTTATCCAGCTTAAGCCACTTCATTCTTTGATCAGAAAAGAGGGGCTCGAGTGGGTTTATTTTAGCAGGCTGGCATGTGTCTCAGCTAGGACAGCTGTGTGCTCAGAGATCATCTGAGGAGTAATCCTGCTTTCCCTGTCCCCCTCTTTCCAAACCCCAGGGCCTGATCTCACAGAGGTCCTGCCAAGTACCAGGAGTTGCATTCAGGTCAGCAGGGCTGAGCACAGCAGCAGGCAGCACACACTTTGGGCTGGCTACCTCAGAAGTTCACTGTGAGAAGCAGCACATAGGAAAAGGAGAGAGCTAAAATTTCCCCAATTTACTCCAATCCTCACCCCTCCCAGGATCTGCCATGAGATGCCTACCTCAGGACATGTGTCCTGTCAAACAGGAAGATGCCGGAGAAGGCACATTCTGAAGGTCCTGCCTCAGCTACACAGTGTTCACCCACCTCTATTGTTCTCCCTTTCAAATCATGCAGAAAGGGAGATCTTTCTGACCCATCCTCAGACAAGCTGCACGTGGCTCCTGTGAGTCCAGAGCTGGCAGAAGCGGCTGCTGCCATTCTGCCAGCACAAGATCTAGAGCAACAAAAAAGATCTAAAAGAGTCAGTTTCTCATATAACACCAAGCCAGGTTTAAGCCTTTGCAATCCATTTCAGTAGCTTGCAACGTATCTCAGAGAGTAACCTTAACTGGGTTAGCCAGAGCACCGAGTAAGGTGCAGAATCAGACTTAAATTAAAGGTCACTAATTGCATTATGGAATCAAGGGCTGAAGCCTCCTAAAGCCTGCTTTCTCTCTTGGCCACAGAGATCTGTCCTGTAGGCTGGGGGGGAACAAACCAGCCCCAGAATTGAACCCAAAGACCCAACAGCAAACTATTTCTGACCTTAACAGTGGCAGATTGGGACATCTCTACCTAGGAAGAAGTGCTTGCAGGATCACACTTGTGTTTGAGTACTGTGTTCAGTTTTGGACCTCTCAATACAAGAAAGACACTGAGGTTCTTGAGCATGTCCAAAGTAGGACAATGGAGCCGGTGAAGGGTCTAGAGAAGTTTTATGAGTAAGCAACTGGTGAGTTGCTTAACCTGGAGAAAAGGCAGCTCAGGGGACACCTTATCACGCTCAATCTGAAAGGAGGTTGTAGCCAGGTGGGAGTCAGTCTCTTCTCCCAAGTAACAAGTGATAGGACAAGAGGAAATGGCCTCAAGATGCATCAGGAGAGGTTCCAGTTGGATGTTAGGAAAAGCTTCTTCACTGAAAGGGTTGTCAAGCCCTGGAACAGGCTGCCCGGTTAGGTGGTAGAGTCACCAGCCATGGAGACATTTAAAAGACATGTAGATGAGGTGCTTAGAGACATAGTTTAGTGGTTAATGGTTGGACTTGATCTTTTCCAACCGAAACGATTCCGTGATTCTAAAGAGGGATTTACTGAACCTGAAGCCACACATCCTGCAGAGATGCTTTGCGTGTTTATTTTCACAAGGCTTGAATTTTTGCAGAGGTCGTTACTGTTGGTGATACAGGTCTTCAGTGATGGCATTTTGGATTTAATTCAGATCTAAATTTGATTGGCTAATTCATCAGTTGGGTTTCTAAAGAACCCAGAGACCAAAGGAGCCCGTAACCATGAAAAATGTGACACTGCTCTTTGATTACCAGCTGGGATCTCCAAGCTCTTTTTGGCCTACAAAGCGACAGTTTTTCAAAATATACAGCAACTAATATTTCATTTCAGCTGGCAAGGCTCCATAAAATGGTTTGGACCTTACAGTGCACTTAAACTCTTTGATAAACAGACTGTATAGATTGAGCAGATGGTGGTTCAGGAGTTCAAAATGCTCAGGTTTCCAGCTGAACATAAAATAACCTGTAGGCAGAAGCAGAATAACATCTGAACAGGTTGGAACTATGTCTGGGATGGTCTGTTCTACTTGTTAAATGCTGAGGGAGAGCTGGTCTGAAATAGGAACATAGGATTGGTTGGGATCATCCATCTATTTCTGTGGAAGAAAGCATCCAGTCCTTTGTCTGCAGGCAGCTGCACCATTGTGCAGCCCTTTTTACAAGCCAGTCTAGTTCTGTCATGACAGTTGGCTGTTGTGCCCTCAGCACTTCATTTGGAAGGCTGTATGCAAATCTAACTGCTCTAAGGGACAGACACAGACATTTAACCTACCTTTTAAGAGTATTTACAATGAAACTGAAGCTTTAACCTATCCTCTACCTTTCAAAGGGAGATGTCTGTGGGAAGACAGGTCGCAGTCATGTGTAAGAAAGCCAAGAGCAGACTGGCTTTTGAGCTGAGGTGCAAAGATAGAAAAGAAGCCAAATGCTGCAGGCTGCCACTGCTGGGTGTGCACGGCCTGAGCCGACAGCTCCAGAGCTTCCAAGAGCACAAAGTTCAAATGCCTTTCACACTGGTAAGAGGTCTGCAGGACACCTTAAGCACACTCCTTCAGTGCTCTCCCTTTCCGGGGTATAAATGATCTCTTGGAAAACATGACTGCCTGGGAAAAAAGCAGGTGCTGAGCTAGCCATTCCTGTGTGCAAGTGAGTTACATCCACCTCCTGGGATTCTGGTGCCCCAGACCAAATTTCCCCATCAGGTAAGTGCCAAATGTAGCTCCAAGAGCTGCCAATTTCCAACTAGAAGAGCTGAAAACCTTATACAAGGCCAGACGATTTCATCCTACCATCCCTCACTCCCTGGAGCTCTTTGTGAAGTCGATGGATCCGCTTACCTGGGTGCATATCGGTTACAGAAGGAAAGAATACCAATGCTGAATGTAACTTAGTGGCAGTGGCTGCCAAGAGAGGAAAACAAAAGCCTTCTCATTTACCAAATATTAAACCTTCCCTTTGCGAGAATACTTTTCCTCCTAACAGACCTGGATTTTGACTAGCCGTTACAGCAGTTATAGTGCCCAACAGAAGAGCAGAAGTTCTGGCACTACATCACCATAATATAAAAAATATTAACTCAGGCTTAGTAACTGTACAATTCCCTAGTGTTCTTTTAAAATTGAGGAGGAAGAAAAGGATCTATGTCAAACATGCACATCTAATGAGTCCCATGACCTGATCTGGAAAAGACTCATCAGGATGCTGAAAAAAGCCAGACCTGAGGCATTGTACAGAGACCTGCTCCTTAGAGTTCAATTCCAAGGCATCCAGTAAAGTGTCCCCAGATAAATGCCACATCACTTGTTACTTCTAAAACCAGAAAAATTCTGTGATATTCTTGCATCTCTCACACACCTGGGAGTCTCAGCTAGGTCCCCAGTGAAGCCTAGAACATCAGCACCTAATGGTGGGTACGTAAGCACCAGCAGTCTGGTCCCACCTCTGCTAGAGCTCAGGCCATCAGCCCAAGCAGGAGTTTGGAGTGGGCCTTGGATAAATAAAAGCAGTCTTGTTTCTGGTAGTCCTTTCTCTCCTTAAATTAGCTAATATGAAAGTCAGGCTTTTTGTTTTCTCTGTTAAAAAAAAAAAAAAAAAATTAAAAAAAGCAGGGAAAACGAATGTTTCCAGAAATTAAATGGCAAGTTGTGTTATTTTTAGGGGGTTAGATGACAGGAGGCATCACATTTGAAAGTACTCACTTGATCAAAGGGCCCTAAAAGGATTCAGCAGCACTGAGAACTATATATCAAATAGGATTATGACAGAATTAAGCAACTGAGCCATTTATAACTTAGGGCAGTCTCCCTCTTTGAAGCCTGCCTTGGTAATTGATCCATTTTTCTATAAACCAGAACCATAGCATTGCATTAAAAATCTGTATCTATTCCAAAACTATTAGCTTTGTACAAGATAATCAGGGGAAAAGGTAACATTTGTATGTGACACTAGAATTTTCACTTGAAAAAGAAAATAGTCATGACATCTAAATAGAGAGAACATTTTTCTATCAGTATTACCGTGTCCAACGAATTCTCTTCCGCAGCATGTCAAAGCACCAGTTGTGCATTATGGAAACATAAATCACACAATAGAAGGAGAAACTATTGTTTTGTGTTACACAAATTGAAAAGGACATGAAGGCATCAGTGGCATTTATTTTACTTCTTGGGACATTCATAGAATGCTGAGAGATCTAAAGATGCACACAAATCAGTCTAGATGCTCTTATTCATGCCAGTTGTCCTTTTTTGTGGGAGCACTCTCCTCAGGAGAAATCCTGGCCCTGTTCAAGTCAACAGCAAAACTACCAACAGCATCAAAAGCACCTACAGATGTCAATGGGCTGCATGAAGTAGAGGCCTCTTGTTTGGCATTAAGGTATCCCTACTTGTTAATTTATTAGAGGCATTAGCGTAACTGAAGAGAAGGAATAATTCCAAGCTCCAGACTCCAAAATCCATCACACTTATTAAAGCATTTTGTTCAGTCGAGTCAGGGTTTTAGTGAACTTAGCAGATGAAAGTACTGCCATATGTCTGTCTCATCCTAGAGCAGACAGATCCTACCTTTTCAGATGATGCAGATAGAAATAGGACCAATGTTAGCATGTCTGAAATTCACAGAATATTTTCACCTCCTAATATAGCTCCTAGGAAAAAAAAGTTAATAGCCTAACTTGTTCAGGCACTTTGGCTGACCATCTAGTGGCACCGACCTCCTCTCATTGCCTGTAACAGGAACCTCGTAACCCAAAGTTCAGAGTTAGCAACAAATGTCTGCTCCTTTCCCCCTGCACGTGGCTCCATCGCAGGGTGTCAGCACTGCAATTAAATCCATGACACATCTACACATACACACGTATAAGCGTGTGAGAGAGAACTGCAAAATCTATTACTGAATTACCCATTCACTTAAATTCCTATTCACTTCAATTTTCACTTTTATCACTGACTACCCCTGGTATGATTTAGCCCATTAGCGAGGGAGTATCTCACAGCTCCTCCATCTGAAGCGAGCAGAGGTCCTGCTGGAGGAGGAGATTCTCTCCTGCTATGAACAGAAGGTGCACCTGGCAAATTCTGAGCTGCTTCTACATGTGTATTTTATGCATGCACACACACATGCAGAGATGGAAGAACCTTACTGTAAATATTCTCGTGAGATGGGTGGATGCACATAGACTAATTCACAGATTAAAGGTAACTGCAGATTATCTGCAGCTTTAGATCCCATCTTTTCCATATTAAAATGTAGTACACTATTTTCAGACTTAAACTGCTGGCCCACCATCCAAGACTGTGAGAATTTTTTCTGCTGATTTAAACAGGTGCAGAAACAAGATGTTAGGTGACAGCTAGGAATCTACCCAGCCTGTATCCAGACTGAGATGGGGCATTTCACAACAGGCAAAAACTTCTCTCATTCTCCAGGTCCTCTTCAATAACAAAATGCTCCACCTGTTGCTTTTAAGGTGGGGGAAAAAATACATGTACACACTTAAATATTTAAACATGAGGAATTCTGTGGCTCCTTTGATGGATTAAATATTCCTGTTTTGAAAAATACAACTGAAATTCTGAATCTGAATATTCCTTCTGTGCATTTCTAACAGTGGAAAAAGTAGAGGCTTTTGCTCAAAAAATGTAAAAAATTGTAAGTTTTCTTCATCTGAGTCTACTCATTATTCACTTGGGTTCCCAGTCAAATTCATCCTGAAAGCCACCAAAATCCACACTTCATAGATTTACAGTGCAAATGAATTTCTCACTCCTGCCCACTCCAGGGGTAAACAAACACCATTTGACCTTGTATTGATTTCTTTGATTAATTTCCCATTTAAGCCCCATTCTGAGCTGTTTAAGGGAGATACATGAGATTCATGGCATTCATGCAGGCCCTTTCCATAGGGTTGGATTTCTCCCTTACTGCACGCTACCATGCAAAATTATGAAAACAATCTGTTCTTAACCATTCCCTTCAGTCCCAATTACCACAGACTCCATCACAGCCGGCTGACTTACTCTAGCAGATCCAATCTCCATCAGAACCAGCCTAAACTTTGCATAACATGTTGTCTGTGTTCCTCTCATTTAAAAATATTTACATAAGCTTGGATTTCAGCAGTATTTACAGTTACAAACCAGCAATTTCTGTCAGGACAGTTCATCCCAAATCATGAAACGCTGTTTAAAATGTCACTGAAATTGTATGGCAAAGCTTAGTTAGCTTGTTCGGTGTCCTGCTTATTTCTTTTAAAATCAAATGAAACTTGATTTATTTATTTGTTTTGCAAGAAGGCTTTGAAAACAACGCTAACTCTTAAGGGGAAAAACCAAGGGTTAGTTTAACTTCTTTAAAAATTCTTGCCTCGAGGAAGTTCTAAGCTTTACATAGCAGAACGACCATGTGAGCAGAGGTTCACTAACCCTGAGCCCAAATTGGTGCACGGGAGAGAGCTGGACACCAGCTCCCATGCCAGACCCAACCCAGCACCTCCAGCCAGGGACACCACAAGCCCACACAACACAGTAGCAGCCCTACCACCCCACTCCAGCACAAGAAGGGATTTAGGGGGAATCCCAGCCCTAGAAAATAACAAACCAGAGGTCTGCCTTGGACTCCACTGAACTCCCTGATAGGTCTCTTGAGTGAGATCAGCCCACGTTTACTGGGCCAGCGTGAAGTTCTGTGCACTGATATCCAACAGGAGCAGTACAAAACCATGAGCATTGCAGAGGTCTGATCCAGTGGCAAAGGAGATGCAAATTGCAGGGAAATGTTGTTATTACACTACACACAATTACAATATCACCCAGAGACTCCAATTAACAATATAGTCTCATTGTCGAGTCCTGGCTTCAAAGGGAGTTTGATTTAAATAGACAAGGCAGGTAACTGAAGCCTTAGGATATACACTGTACAACTGAGAAATGAGGCAAAAGTAATTAAGTGACTTGACCAGGATCATACAGGAAATCTTTGGCTGAGCCAGACCCTGCTTCCCATCATGCTTAGCCCTTGCCTGCAGCCACAATTACAACAGAATTCTTCTGCTCTGACCTCAGCCTAGCTGCAAATGCACGCACACGTCAAAGACGTGGCTCCAGTCCCTTCACCCCTGCAAACCCTGCTCCACAGCAGGAGTCAGGCACGAGTGAGTCCCAGGAAAGGGGAAAAATGGCTCTCAAGTGCATCTTCCTACAAGCCCATGAGGCTCTGCACCCCAGAGCAGGCACACAGCCCACCCCACCAATATCACACAGTTCTGGGTTCCGTACCCAGGCTGGCTGGGGTTTCAGTAGCCATAAACTAATCCGACAAGTTTTAGTGTCTTAAAAACACTGTGTTGTATGGTATAGATGCAAGAAGACATCTTTTTTCTTTTTGCATTTCCTTAGTGATTACATTTTCACAGGAAGTCTACTGAAAATTATTAGCAGTGGTTTGGATAAATGCAGCCTTGAAAACATTAACTGACGCTTGGAGCTGCCAACATTGTAAACGATCAGGACCTGGGGTAATTTCAGGAAAAAAAAAAAAAGTAATAAAAAGAGGAATTTCAATAAGTTTTCCTTTTTTCTTTTAAAAATTACATTAGAACATACCTGACGTATTTCTTGCCCAGTTTCATCTTATGGTGCTATCTGTAAGGATGCCAAATAAATGTAATTGAAGGATAAAATTACTCTTCTCTCCTTTCACTATTCCTTTGTCTAAGTGCTATCAGAGGAAAAGCTCTTCAAAAAGCTTACTGTTAACATGAAACAGCCCACTCTAGGATCTGGGAGCACCAGACCACAAGCTACTAGCAACTGCCATAGTTCCACTAGCACTTACTGCAGCTGAGGTCTTCCTCAAAACATTTGAAAATCACAACAAAACCAGACCTGGCAACAGAAGGCCAGCAGTCATGTGCAGAACTTGCCTACACAAACAGCACAGGCACAGTACCTCTCAGGTCTTATGAGCTCTTTCCTTTCTCTCACTGATTTTTATATCAACAGGTAGGATATGAGGCCCTAGATCAGCAGGTTCACAGATACTCACCAACAGATACGTGGTTTTCACTGGTTATATCCTGCTGACCCAACATGAATTAATCCACAAATGAATTCCTCTGATACAGTTGATTGAAACAGAAGCAGGTTGTCTTGTGTGTCTCCATACCTTCTTGTTTCAGATGCTATTTCCCCTCTCAGCAAGATGCCATGATGTCCTGTTAACCAGCAGGATGCTGCACACAGGTTTACAGCCCAGGCTGCCAGGAAGGGAGAAGCCTGCAACATGTCAGCCAACTGCAAAGCAGCACTGCTGGGCTAGCCTTGGTAAGCTCACACCACAATACAACTTTCCCCACATCTCCACTGACAGAAAACTGTGTGATTAAAACTGCCAATGACAACACCTTCTCCACGCACACTAATTTGCTCAGGTTGGTGAGGAGCAGGGAAACAGAGGGAAGGTTTTTCCCCAGACTTTTCCCATTGAGCTCCAAGTTCCTGTATGTCACAGAATCACAGAACAGATTGGGTTGGAAGGGACTTTAAAAATCACCTGGTCCTTCTCTCTAGGCTGTGCAAACTTCAGCACCTTAGGAGGCTGTTGAGCACGTCACCCATGATTGCATAGATCAATTATTGATCCCAGGTCTGGAAACACCAAGTATATGGTCTCATGTATTCAGCTCCCCCCGGCCTATAAGCACAGGTGTAGTTACCTGTAGCCATAATAAAAAAATACACAGATCAAAAATAACACATATCAAGGATTTACATTAAAGCAGCAAACCACCTAGGAGATACGTTACATTTTTTTAAGTGAGCTAAGTCATTATGAATGAAAGGCAAAGACTGCAGATTAATTATCCAACTTGCTTTTCCACTGCTGCTTAGCGAGATTATGATTGTGACTCTTGCAGAAAGGGGACACTGCAGTATAATTGTCTTAAAAGCTCTCTGTAGCTTAGTGAGATTTAGCCTGTTAGTGTGATAAATCTGCATCAAACAGAAGCAGAGAGGGCACCAGCAGAGCTCAGGTAGCATGTGCTGCTTTGCCACCTCTTCTGAGGCACTGTCAGCGTGCAACGGGGCTGAGACAGAGATCCCACGGTGATATTAATTCTGCATGTTGACGCCAAAGCCAGTCTGACTGATCACGTTGCTGATTTAACCTTAGCATTCAGACTTAGCATATTTCAGGGCTGTCCTTTACTCAAGCTTCTGAAAGTAGGAACGGCATAAAAATGTTCCCATTTTCTTAGCAGGCAATTTTTCTAAGATTTATAGCCACATTACAGTTTGTTTATCGATTGATTCATAAAGGAACGGAAATTAAGACATCGCTTCCCCCCACACCTATGCCCAGTGCCAGGTTAATACTTCGACCTGCCATCAGGTGAGCTGAAAGCATAAATTCCTTCAGAACTGAAAACAAGCAGCATTGCCTCCAAACACGTTAGATGAAGATTACTCGCAAAGGAACAATCACTGATTTTTTTTTCAAGACAGATACTTAATACACACTTCCCGACTCGCCTGAGTGTCAGAGAAGAGGTGATGATTTTCTACCTGAAACCCCAGCCACTTCAATGCTATGTTGCTGAGTTTTACTCTAGAAAAAAATAACAAACCTTGTCTTTTTTATTTTGTTTTAGTACTCCCCTGCCATTACAAGTGTTTCATAATTGCCATGGACTCCCTGAAATCTGTTGTTTCTACAATTAGGGGCTGATTACACACAGCGCTAAACATTGCAGGCAACAGTTCATTTACTGCTGGTATCAGACAGTATGAGAGGACTCGGGTTTAACTCAATCAGCTTTGTCCACAGAGCTGCACAAGCAGCTTCTTGTGGGGCTTTGCATGTGTGTGTTGGCAGAAATGTTCCTGACCCTTAAGAAAGCCCTGAGTCCTAACCTGAACGAAATCTACCTGGCTTTACAGGCGGCCTAACCAAACCCTCAGATCGGGGCAGCGTCAACCACTTCAGATGAATCCTCTAAAATCAGAGATGGATTCTGCAGCTTTGGCCAATCGGAGGGTCTCTCTGTAGACGAGCTATGCCACCTGATTTACATTCACCTGTAAAAAGACAGCTGAGGGCTAAGGGTCAAACGTTTTTCTAAGAGGAATTATTTCATAGCTTTTCTTTTTGATCGATTAGAAATATATTACCATTAATCCAAACAGGAGAAGGTACTGGGGAAAGTATGCCAGCTGTAAGTTTCCTTTAGATTACGATCTGGATTCATCACATAATGGCATATGATTTATAACATATAACCTCTGCTATCAACTTGGGAAGCAGAGGAAATCGCTGTTATCCACACAGCCTTTCAGCTATCGACCTGGGTGTTAGTAGGTCCAAAAAGATAGCGACAGCCGCTAGTAAAAAAAGCAATCGAACAACATCCATTGACAGAATTCACCAGTCCCCATGGGCTGGCTGCAATTGGCAGCAACTTCTCAGTTTCGATGTCCAAATATAGTAGGGTAATCACAGAGCTGATGTATCCGCTGTCCACTCTCCACTTATCAGCAAATTTTTTTTCTTTTCTACCGTGGAGATTAAAAGACTAATACCAGAGAGGACTTGAGTGGTAGAAATAAAAGAAGGGAGAATAATACAAACACTAGTCAGGAAGACTTTGTCTTTAAAGAACAGAAAAGAAACGTCTTGCTTAAGCACCCTGAAGTCAGAGGAAGAATTCCCATTGACCTCTCAGGGGGTTAAACCAGGTTCTGAAAAGGTGTTACTAAGCGCCCCAGGAAACGTTTCAAGTCATTTATGATACGATCTTTTCCCAAAGAGAGCTTTAGCAAAAAAAGCTTGTGTGTTGTCTAGGTGGAACTCTGTTGTTATTCTGGCTGCAAATCAAATGTCATCTTCAAAAGTCCTAAGGAGCCTCTCTCAGGCTGCACTGAGTTACTACAGATGCCTCTTTATCCAGAATAAAATCACAGTAACCAGCTCGTTCACCACACAGGTCAACACAGCCCTCCAAGAGCAAGACTTCACGTCCATCAGTCTTCAGGACCTTGACGTTATACCCTGTCCAAATCTGAGTCCCTCCAAGGCCCAAGGGAAACCTTAAACCAACATATAAGTAGTGATAAACCACTATTAAGCATGCAGGGTAGATGAAAAGTGTGATACCAAATGTCTTTCAGACAAGGATGTGAATTCCCAATCCATAGACCTGAAAGTCACACTGGGCTGTTGTCATTCTCTTGGTGTGAACAGTCCCGTTTCATGCCTCACATACCATGGAGCCAGAACTCAAAATGCTCCTAATTCTAAGTGGAGTAATAAACAGGGGGGGAAATCTTCTAAAACCAGTAATTTTATTTCTACTCCCCCTCACGTGCATGGGAACAATTCTTTTGCAATATACACACACTACTCTCTGTCATATGCTCTTCTCCCTGCCCAACCATTGATCAGTAGTGAGAAAAAAAAGCAGCACCGCAGGATTTTTCAAGTAATTTTTCAAGCAAATTACGTTCAAATGAACCAATCCCAAAACATCGAGTAGAGACAAAAATAGGTAACACTTTAACAGGGCTGTCATGTTTTTCTGTGGGAGTACTTCTTCAGTGTGCATGGAAGACAGGTTGTGAGATTATTCTAAACCAGTGCTATGGTGCACACATAATTATAAGTCCTGTTGCCTCTGAAGTGGCTGCTGAGAAATCAAAGGAGAGATCACAGACTTCTTAAATTCCTTAGAACAAACCTTGTCCCCACAATAACTTCTCAGAAAGTAGCTAATGTGATATAGAAGAAGGAAGAGAGGCACTTGGTTCCAAAATGGGGGAAGGTCAATCAGTTTGGGAACGTTAGTTAGGAACTCCATGCTTTTGAACACTTGGATTTGTTATGAATTTATCTTTAGACTTTAATTCCCTGTCTTCCTAGTTTTTTCTCTTTTCTTTCTTAAAGTTGTCACTCCAGAAGTAACAGGCATTCCAAAGAAAGATTTCAGATTGAGAAACTGTAGCAGGCTTTACTGTATGGAAGCTGTAGAAATAGAGACACATTTCCCAGCCCTTTTACTGATTACAGCCTCATACAGCCACGATTGCCGGGTAAGCCTGGCTGTACGTTATTATAAAGCTTTCTCCAATTCATCCAAGGCTATAAACCATGGTTAGCAATTAAAACTCTCACTGAAGTTTCATATTGCTTCCCATGCAGGCAGAGGGAAGACGACCTCATTAAGAATGCAGATGACCTCTGGCTGGATGTGCTGCGCAGCGCTGCCGCAGGCTGCAGGGGAAGGCACAGACACGGTTGGATTTCGGCTTCCGTCCCAATCTTTAAACGTTGGCTACTGTTGCTTTAAATATTTATAGCGGATGCAGGAAGTGTGGCTTGAATATAATGGAAGGAGAGAGATGGGGAGAAACTCGTTCTCTCCAACTTTTGTTTCACTTTAATCCCTGGTTGCTAGAAGTCAAGAATTTTGATACGATGCGTTAGCGCTAACAGTGGGGGCTGCAGATTTAGCAGGCTCTGGGCCCCTTAGCATAGGGTTAAATGTCAAAAGCAGAGGAAGAAGCTGTCTGCAGTGAATGTGAATTCAGTTTTCCCTTTCTCAGCAAACCAGAGAAGCCATCTTCCACCAGAATAAAAGCAGAAACTTCTGTGGCACTGCACGGTAATACCTAATGTCTCCTTCAAGACACCAGAGCAGACAGTCATTGCTGCAATGCCTGCAGCACAACCCAGGGAGGAAATCCAGTGGTACCCTGTGGATTCTTTGTTCCAAGGTATTCGCTTTAAAACCCATCTTGCCTTTCAAAGAGTCCACCACCTACCCGCTCTCCCATTCTGGCCTCGCCATATATGACCAAAATACAACGCACTATTAATTATATTATAAGAGGAGGATACATCACAAATAATTAATTAATGCCAGTCATTAAATCTGGCATAATTATGAATGCATGTTAGCAAGTTAAGTTAGCTAGTTTAGAGCTAAAACCAGTATTAGTCAATACTGATATAATTCCCCCTCCTCACAGAGGGAGCTCTCCAAGAGGGGCCCCCAGCTGCTCTCAGAGAAGGAAGCAAAATGCTGGAGCAGGAGAAAGGTGCCTCTGACAGTGTTATGCTGGGCTCAGTTGCCTGCTAAGATGGGCAGATGTTATCACCTGCACTGTCTAGGATGGGTAACTAAGGCATAAGAACTTAACCAATAGGAACATGCAGACAAGAGGGCTGAGAAAAAAAAATGAAACTTTTAGTTCTGGTAATATGACAAATTCCTACATCTCAAAAGATTTTTCTAAAAACAAACTGACTAGACTTGACCCATCGAGGCTGTGTTCCATTTTGATGATGATGGAGCTGAGGGAACAGTAAATAAGGGGACTTTGGTGGCTTTGAAAAAAGAAGAGATGTCTTCACCCTAAATTTGTCCATGGATTTGACAGGCTCAATAACAAGTGGGCATTATTGACAACTCCTGAGACAAGGACTCAAAATGCCAAGTTTATTAGCCCTGACTTTCTGGGTCCGAGAGCGAGGGTGTTTGTCTCTAGGAGTTTTGTCAGGTCACGACCAGATGTCAGCTATGAAGGGCCAGGACCACAGGGGAAATGCTCCCTTTCTGTGGGCACTGGAGCAGGCCTCATGGCAGTGTCTGCTCCTGAATTCTTCCAGATGTCAAAGATGGAGTTCAAGATTGATGCCATGGCTCACCCTCTCCTTCATGTTTTAAAAGATCACAATGGGACTCCCAGGAAGATCCACAATTAAAAGATCAAACTGTGCTTTGGCTGATAACAGAGTGAGGGAGGGTACTGGGGGGACAAAGGGGCTGGGGAAAAGATTCAAAATTTACCTGTGTGGTAAGTTTTTGTTCCTTACTCAGAATGCTGTGGAGGTGAGGAGCATGTGTAATGGGATTGGATGCACACTGGACAGCAGGGAGATGCAGCTAAGAGACTGCCAGTTAGAAAAAAAAACCCAAGTGAATCAAAACAGTGCCAAATGCTTTGGAGTGCTTTCTACCCTCCATAGCTAGTACCAATTTTCACTTTTCCAAGCTTCTCCAAAAGTAAACTTTTTCCAATGTTTTTAACTTCTGAATTACCAAAAATACATTTTTCTACTTTGTTCTTTTATTGTTTCTTTCCCTCACCTTTGTGCAAGTCTAAATGATCATTTCAAAAGGTTTGGCGTTTATTTTGCAATTTGATTTCTCTTTTAGGTCACACAAATTTCTCACAAAACAAGTCTCGGAAAATTACAGGATCACAAGGAACACTTTTATTCAAGTGGTCCTGTGAACACTGGAACTTAAGGCAGTTGCCTTCGACCCTCCCCTGGGTCTCCAATGCAAGCTCCTGAATGGATTCTCCTGACTCTAGTGAGAGCTGAGTGCACCCACACATCTCTTTCCACAAAACCTGAAGGCGCTTAACCTTGACACTCGTGTCATCTGTCAAATTTTGTGAAATAGGTCTCAAAATAGAAGTTGCTGGGAAAGGACTGGCAAGAGATATATGCACACTAAAAAGTCATGAACAAGCCTTTAGGAAATCATGAAAAAATGAAAATCAGAAAAACTATAAAAGCATATAGGTGATAAAACAAATGAAAGAAAAAATTCTGCATTTTTAAAACTCAAAAGTTCCATGTCAGTGGCTACAACTGACTGAAAAATTCCAGCTTTAACATATAGCACTAAACTTTAAGTACAAATAAAGCAAAATTTTCTGAAAACGTAGTTTTGCTCAGACCTTCTCCAAATGGTGATTTCTCAAAAAAGCTGCACGGTTTGCAATGACAAGAAAATAAATACATGAGGTTATAATCTGCCTTTGTTCTGCACAAGAAATTTCCATGGAAGATGGAGCTGACGGTTATTTCCATCCTCTAATTAAGATACATAGCAACTCTCTTTGGCCTGAAGTACACTCAAAAATACAGACATGTAGTGTGCTAGAAATAGTAAAGAGCAAGTTTTCTAAATTCCTCCAAAATGATACAGAAAAGAATACTCTGATCCTCTCTGACCTACCAGTGAGCTTTCACCTTGGTATGAAAAGCCTGACCCTAAAACCACCTGGAGCTTTCAGTTCAGCTGGAGCCTGCTCACCAGAGTCCTCAGCTCCTCTCAGGCTGGCTCTGGCTGCAAGATGCAGCAGAAAGCATCCACTGTACAACGAGTTCATTTGTTTCCACCTTTTGGCCATTTTGCCACATGCAGCTGCTTGTACTAAGCAAGAAGAGTTGGAACATCACACAACTGGGTCACGAAGTGCCTGCACTGGATAAGTTACTGAGCCTGCCACCTGTTGACAAAGCAGAGCTCCAGGGGTTAGAGCCAACAAGATTATAAAGGCTGATGATGTTCAAGTACAGGGAGTGTTCCTGCACATGCTTAATGATGTGAGCAAACGAACTTACACACAGAAATCCTCGGAGTAGCATAAGAAGTTGCAGCTGGGTCCCTCTCTAGTGTCTGCAATTCCTGGGCAGCACCTTGCATTGTTAATTTTAACTGTACTTTTGTGAAGTGATATCTATTGCTCTTCTAGGTCATTTAGCAAAGGAAAATTACATGGAAAACCCAAGCTCTCCAGGACTGTTGCTCTGAGGGGGTTCTCAGGGATTTTAAGAAGAGCAAAGATACTTAGTTCGTACATGGGGTGCAGTGATTAGGCCCTGAAATGGTGAAAACATTCAAGGTCCCCAGTTTCCAATGCAGCACCTCAAATTACCTCTCTCGCTCTCCAAGTAGCATTCCCCCAGACTGCTTCTGGGTTGATGAGGAAGGTGAGGGACAGTCTAGATGAGCTGGGGATGGGGACAGGCAGGACAGGATCAGGAGCACTGCAGGATTGTAAGTATGCTGCTGTAACACATGCACCTGCCCAAAGAAAGGCTGCTGGAAAGGGATCTGTCTCCTTCCTCTTCTTACAGCAAATTCATCCATACAGATTACCGAGGAGACACCACCCACAGCTCCAGCGAAGCAAAGCCCCTCCACAGGCTGCAGAGCTCACCTTTCTGAAAAGAAAATGCTTGTGACAGATGTGCCCAGCCAAAGAGCAAGTCCTTTAGACACCGACCAGGTAACAAAACATAAACATCAAGCTTACTTACAAGGAGAACCACTGAGGAAAACAGCTGTAACAAAGTTAAACTGGAGATTTTGAAAGTTCCATGTTTAGATTCTTTGGGGTTCAGGTCCAGAAGGGCAGTAAGACAGTGCTTTATGAATTTAGTGCAGTTCAAAACCTTCATTTCTGTGGGGAGGTGAGTACTTACATTGTCTTCCAGGTGACAATGTATTTATTTGTATGTTCAACCAAAAATTTTTACATTTTAGGACCTGGCCCAAATTTCCTCCTCTTTGCATTAGTGAGCACAACTAATACAACTTGCAACTTCCTCCAGTGTCCACAGTGTGTTGTGTTCTTGTTTATTTGGCAGTGTTTTCTTTAAACCTCTATGTATAACCCCAGCACAAGTAATGCAACGCCCTTTGTAAAACCTTTGCCATCCAGGGAACAGTTTTGTTTATCTCCTCACCTCACTGACTGTCCCACATTTTTTATTCTCTCCCTAAATTTCCCTCTGTGCTAGTTAATTCTTTGACCTTTGTCACTGCATTAGTTCTGGGGAGATTTAGTTTTCAGAATGAAACAAAGAGAAAATAATTTACTTGGAGACGATGGAAAATACTTAGCCCTTTTATGTAACTTTCTTTTCTACTGTAGGGGTTTGGGGGTGAGGTTTTTTGCTCAGTTTCATTTTTATACTAACAAAAGCCACCTCAGGAAGTCAGTTTTACTTTGAAAAATGCCAAAACAAAATCTTGAGTACTAATAAAAGAACCGTTTTATTATTAAAAAAAAATCTCTAGGCAGAGTTTTTCAACATTTTTTTCCCCACATCTGAAAGCATGAGACAAATTTTACTCTTTGGAAAAAACACATATTTGGGAAAAAAGAGTGAAAACATTTCTTTAGGAAGGACTTCACGGTGTCCCAAACCCAAATTACCTAAGTGTTAGAAGACCCTTCCCACATGACCAGAGTAAACTGCAAAGCTAAAACTGAAGCTGGCAAGAGCAGCAAATAAGAGTTGTGGAAACACACCCCTACATCTTAAAATACACATTGTATAGTCTACAGACGTCACAGCCCACCAGGCACGGGACCCCCACCCTACCTCTTTGGAAGCTGCCACAAGAAAAGTGTTCTTGATGAGGAAGAGTCTCTGGTTAATGATCACCTCTGAGGACAACATCCAGAGGTAAAAAACAAGTGTAAGGAGAGTGTGATGGGTGTCCTTCCACAGGGCATTTTACAGAGATAAGCAGACAGATAAGTCTTCCTGCCCTCTGCAGCAAGCAGGCTAGGAAAAGGTCCCAGAGATTACTGCACAGTATTTTCTAACCGATAAGCCTTACTTCAGTGGAATACAAAACAAGCCTCTAGGAAAATGCCTAAAAAGTACTAAAGCTAGAACATATCAGTTTGGCAACTCTGTCACACATCTTGGAAGAGGTGACATTTAATTCAAGACAACTGCTCAACTCCAGAGAATTTTAACTTCTAGCTCGCTTGGGTACAGAGATTCAGAGGGGAAAAAGAATTAAGGAAGGTGCTTACAAATGTGAAGCAGACCCGTACATTTATTATTACTGTTGTCATTCAATCTTCTGTTCTTTGAGCATTTGGGATTGGCAATATTGCTTCCCTGATGGGCAGAACTGCTTATTAATCTATGTGATACATCTGCTTCCCCATGTTGTACAGCACAAGCAAAAATCAATCCTGGTCACGAGTTTCAGCTTGGAGCTATAACAGTGACTGTACCTGACAGTAGTCTAAGCCAAATTTCCCCATTTCATAAAAAAACATATGCTGCGAGATCATTAAGATGTGGTCTTTTCTTCCATTCCTATCTGCTGGAGTTTCACACGTAAACAGAGAGCTTTTCAACTGAAAATTCAACACCTGGTACCCTTGCTTTGCTCTGCAGCTGGCATTACCAAGCGACCACTGGTTTCAGCAGTTTTGCAGCTCCCTTTGCTTCACTCGAGGTGCTTACCCCGTGGCATGGTCTGTTATCCCACACGCATGACTGCTATGGGATATGCTGCTGCTTCATCCCCCAGTCACCAGGATCTCATGGTCTGATGTGCACCCAATTCAAAACACAGCAACTATTTTTCCAGTATAACGTTAGTAAATTTATACTGAAGTTACTCCAGTATCTAGCAAAGAGATGGCACTTTTCCAGACACCTTAGTTATTTAAACACCTCGAGCCTGCCAGTGTAATAGCTGAACTGAATGGCATTCAGCAGGACAAATAAAAAGGAACATCTTCAGTAATACTGCTGCATCAGTTATCTGGTGCTTGTAAACCTGCCTTCCCGACCTCTTGACAACAAGGGAAATCAGACATTTTCACAGCAGTGGAAGAACTTATACAATTCTGTTTTATGTAGAAATCCACTTCGGGCCCTAAGGAACTGTTTTTCCATTTTATTGTTGCCCTTTTCTCTTTCCCCTGACCCACCTCTGTACTCCCAAGTTGCTCAGCCTTTATCTCTACCTAAGAGGGCAAAAGCCTGCTATTTGGTGCCCTGTTCTGAAGGGGAATTCCTGTCACATGAACGCTCAAACATCACTACAATCTGACAACGGTAACTCCCTGAAATATTATTACTGAGCACTCACTACATATTAAAATGCACTAAATGATGTGTTATCTGCAGGGGAGAGTGAAAAAGAATAAAGGTCAATAATTAAATTTTTAAAAGCCTGCAGCCTACAGGTTACCGTTTGTGTGTTAAAGGTTGCAAAGTCTTTCAGGAGGGGGTTGCTGTTACTCAGATAAAAAACCCTGAATGCATATGTGTAAAGCCACAAGGTCAAACTCATTACATGATGTTCCTGGAATGTCAAAAATAAAATAAAGCCCGTAGAACTTCAGGACAACACATACACAAGGTTTTGAGTGAACTTTTTTATGCCTAATGTTTTAAAAACAAAAAGACCTAAAAAATAAAATATCAACCTTGGGAGCAATTTTTGCATGGGAGGTTGGCTTACCTGTCTATTTACCTAAATATCCATGCTTTTTGTGTTTATAAAGTAGGCTTACACTACTAGTGTTGGCAGATCTAAAGCTTTTTAAAATTTCACATATTAAACACTTAGCTGGGAAGGAAAGCAAATTTTCTTAGGTTACTAGTCTGAGGCTGACAAAATAGTCCTTCACAAAGGATGTTGCATAAGCAGTCTGGTAGAGATTTTCTCTGCCAGTTCCGCAGGG
>NW_008631800.1:143252-178605 GCF_000691845.1 Merops nubicus
TTTTTTTTTTGCCACTGGTTCTTACTGTTGCTGTAGTGCCCAGTATTATTTCCAGAATTGCTCTATGATTGCAATACAGCCCAAACCTAAAATGAATCCAGTACCAACCATCCTGTTCACTCTAGTGGGCTCCGGATCAGAGAAGCCTATATAGGCTCCATCTCCTGACTATGGGAACAAGCTGGGATATCGTAGGTCTTCACAAGCCTCCCCTGGATTCTCACCTGAGCCCATTTAATTCTGCAGCTTCTGATCCTGAATCCCCCACAAACCACTGTGGACAACAGTCAGCACATAAGCATGTGGTAGCAACGTCAAGGCCTAGCATCATAAGTCATCCTTTTTACACAAATAGGATCCTAAATACCAACTGATTGTTAAAAGGGCACTTACAAAGGTTTATTAAGTACATAGAACATAAATCCAGTTGGCATGTAATTAATTCAAAATTACATGAGCACTAAATGTGCAATTAACTCTGCAAGGAATGTTTAGGCCCTTAGCTGGCATTTACAAAGGAAGCTACAAGTTTATTAGCTAACAATTTATTGCTAAAATACTGGCAATTCATGAGTATGTTGATTGAAATCTAACTTGCTATCACTATATTGTTATAGGGCAATTAAGGGTCTAAACAACCCTTTCAAGTAAATTAAGAAACAATGGAAGTTTTATGCATTAATAAGAATGCTGTTAACCACACAACAGGTCTTTTATTCAAGCCCAACAAGTGTGCTTCTCCCCAGCTGTGGACAACCCTTTCAAATGCACTCAAATATTTCAGCAATATGTTCCTAACCTCCATGGAGATATTTGGGATCTGCTGGCAAAATCCCACCACTATTGTCAGACAAATATCTCATAGAACATTGTACAGCAGGTTTTAGCCCAGAAGCGACATTTTAGGAACTCAAGTCAAAACCATAACACGAGAAAAGCTCAACACAGATGGTGAAAAAGAACGGAGCAAAACCTCTAGAGAAAGGGTGTTACCAATTCCTTTGCCTGGGAAGTTCTCCTCTTGGGCCCATGACTAGCAAATTATGTTTCCAGCACACTCAGACAGATACTGCTCAATATGTTCTTCTGGCCCCACCAGCCTGGTACTCAGACACACCACACACAGATGGGTCTTTGGAGCTTTGTTTCTTGCTTCAAGAATCATCGTCATCAACAAAACTCCAGTTCCAAAGGAAAACACTAGTTTGCAAATCTGCTAAATCTGGCAAAAGTTTGGATTCAGGCCCAAGCTGCATGGCTTGGAGCTCTTTTTATGATGAACTAAACACTGAATCTGAGAATCCACAAATTTCTCAAAAATACATACTTAATATGAACTTGGAGACTAACCCCTTAGTCCAAGTCTATTACTCAAGTCTATATACTCTCCTGGCAGGACATCCAGTTTGTGATCATTCTTTTATCTCTGGAAAGCATAATCTGTCCATAGCAATGTCAACAGACAGCCATCTGCAGCACATATTTTGCTTCCACTTTTAACCTCCACCCTGTGATTCTCCTCATGTAAACTAATAACCAGCTCCCATGTGCCAGGACTTTATTGCAGTTGGATCATCACACCCATTCTCTGCTGCAGTCATTGCATACACTGGGTTTCATATCTAGAAGCCAACTCAAGCAAAATGAACAGAGAAAGCTGCTCCCTTGCATCAGGCCTAGGCAAAGTGGTGGTCTCCCATCTAAGATTTCAGCAGCATCAGGCTACTCGTTCTTTGGTTTGCCTTTTCCCTGCAACATGAAATTTTGTGCTGTCAGTGAAAATTAATCCCTCTGCATTTTGCAGTAGAGGAAAAGGTTAGGAGGAACCACAGAAAAAGGGGAGAGGCAAACTGTTCCAGAATTATCTTTTAGAGCTGAGGGTCAGGATCTTTTAGAGGACATGGACATTAGAAAAACAACAACAAAAACAAAATTAGTCCAACTGATAAGACCAGTCATGTGTGCCTGAGACACAGCCAAGTTCCTTGGCACTCTCCTTTCCCTCGCCGAGATCATCCCAGCCAGAAGAGGCAACATCTCACACTCCTTTGCAGTGAGCAGAACAGCACGAGGTGCCACAGTCCCCCTGAGACCAGCCTCAGCCTGGCACCCAAGATCAAAGACAGACACTGAGCAAGTTGCTCAAGAGCACTTCAGAGATCACACTGCTCCATGGACAGGCTTCACCACCTCTGCAGCATGTCTACAGTCCTGTGCAGGACCTATCACCCATAAGATGGTGTTTCCTGCATATTAAGTATTACAATTTTTCACAGCAACATACCAACTGCATTTCAAAAGCCCCATATGCACCATTTCACCTGACAAACTACGTAGCAGGTTGAGTTGCAGTAACTCTTTCCATGGTTGCATGGTCAGGTGCTGACCACCTGATAGCAACCTGCAGCAGGATCCACGGGTGTACAGTACCTGAAATCTCCAGAGGACAGAACTGCTGCTGAAGGCTTTGGACACAGAGCAGTCAAACTGGAACAATTAGACTGAAAAACTTAATATGCATCATCCCCTCCCACAGAAATCCATTATTAAATCCAACACTGAAGAAAATCAAGGCAAAAGGAAATGTGTTTCTTGATTTTCGTTCGTTTCTTTACCTTTCAGAATTCTGGGGGAGGTTGGTTGGTTTGATTGTTTTTAAGGAGCTTCACCTTTTGCCTCGCTCGGGGGATTCAGAGTTAAATGCAACTTAGAGAATCCAAGGGCTGCAGCAAGCGTTAGTGTTTCTCTTTAGAAAATCTGAATGCAAATGTTACAGGTGACATTACTTTGAAGTTCTATTCTTAGTTCTCCAGTAGATGTTTAATGACATGAGAAAACATTATCCCAGGCAATACAATTAAGCCTGCTCGAAAATCCCTGAACAAAAGATGTCCAGCACTGAGCACACATGCCCAGGACAGAGTGAGCTGTCAGGTCCCCACACACCCCTGCACGTTGGTGGGGGCCAATTCTGAGCGGACTCAGATTTTAACTTCCTTAAAGTTGAGCTTGCTGTGGACACCACTGGTATTTTTCTGGGTGGTCAGTTCATGCATGGATGAATCCCTCTGGATTTTTACAGTAACAAACTAGCAGTTACCAGGCTAACTTGATATCCAGACACCCCAGATAATGAGTTAGCAGACAGAGGCTGTGCTGGGACCTCTGAAGTAAAAGGATTGTAGACCATGTAGATAGACAGCTTGGACCACGGAGCACTCTTCCTGCCCTGCCTGTGACTCTGAAGTGGAGACGGTGGAGCAGACCAGTGGGAGACACAAATTGTGATACTGTCCTGGCAATTTCTAGTTCCTCTTTAAATACCACCTTGCTTGTTTATGTTGGATTTCCTGTGTAAAATGACATTCAAGCACATTAAACACTGGGAGAGATGTTTAGTCTGGGGATGCAGCAGATATTTTATCCAAGGTCTGCATCATGCTTTGAGTAGCTCTGCACCAGGACAAATAGTCTCTGCTGAGCTTTTGTTTTACATATTAATGCTGCTAATTTACATGCAGTCTTCATTCGATTCTGGCCAGGCCCTTTTTTCTTAACCTCCACCTGTTCCTAAGCCACAGGACATTTGTCTCCAGTCTAGATTGATTGACCAGTGGGGGAAATGTTGATGGGGTTGTTCCACGGAGATGCCTAACCCTGGCAGACGTTGTAGAGGGGGTTATATGCACAAATATATTCACGAACAACAACAAGAGAGCAGGATTTACTGGTGCCTGCCACCGAGTCCTGAGTTATGAGGAGGACTGTGGCAGTTGAGCTATTTTCAATGATCTTTTGTTTAGGGTTGATTAGAAGTGCAGTCTGAACTGTGCAGCTCCCACTGGCAGCCTGATAAATACAGGCACAGCAGCTTTGTTGATTGTCCTCCTCTCCTCTCCCTTTCACTCCCTCTCTTTAAAAATGCATTTCCAAAACTGCTCCATTCATTCTACAGTCAGGCCACCAAAGGAAATCAGAATTTACTGGAAGGGCTTCAGTTTTCAGAAGGCTATTCAGGGAAAGTAAGAGAAAAAATCCCTTGGGAAAATCTCATTTAAAAAAAAAAAAAAAGAAAAGAAAAAGAAAACAACACACCACAGTGAATTCAGAGGAAAAAAAAATCAAATATAAACATTAGGCATGTGTATACCAACATGCCACTAAATAAAAATAATCCTCAGAGCTTACACAGAGCTTTTTGACTCTACAAAGCAAACATTAACCAATTAGTTAAAGCTAAAACACAAGCGTTAAGGTCAGCTCTGCACTAAGCTGCTGCACTGCAAATCTGAACTAAGTCCATAGGCTGAAATCACCGTGCTCTGGATTTCCAGTAGCGTGTCTGGCAGCAGGGGCTGGCCAACTGACCCAACGCAGGAGATGCTCTCAACTTTCAAAAGCCATCTTCCATGGGCACATACATGCTGTGTACCACTACAACTTGACTACATACCTTTCTCCTGCAGACATGCAGAGAGACAGGATGAGTTTTCCATTGCCTGTCCCTCCATATTTTTATATTTTTTTTTACTAACTTTTATACTGAAGAATACTTCTGGAATTCTTAAACAAAAACTGATGCTTCTAGAGTATCCACTGCATTATCCCTGTCCCCCATAGCAGCTCTTTGGAGCAAGCAATTTCTTTTAAGCTCAAAGCTTAGCAGAGTCAGTAAAAGAAAAAAATCTCCGAAGCAGCTTACTGAACTTTGCAAATTTTCTGTCTCTAAAACAAACACGCTTCTATCTCTTTAAATCTGCTTCCTCATAACCACAAACATGTATGTTTTTCATAAAGCTGTGGAAATTGTACTGGACCCAAGGGAAGGTACCAAGTGGAAGCCCTGATATCTTGAGATTAGAACTCTACTAGTCCTGAGGTACAATGTGCTGTTTGTAACAATTATAATAATACACCTGTACTACCATTGTCAGTGTGGAGTAGCCACATGGGGTCTCATTAGTATTGTATTAGGACTGCATGGGGAAACGGATAATGGCCCATAATGAAAAATGCCAAATTTTCTATATAATAAAAATGAACTTGATTAATGAAAATCACTTTCAGGGCAAGAGTTACAGCGTTGTTAGAAATAAAAAATGATGTATTAATCCGACACTCTTACAGATGGTCCCAACCTCCTGACAACTGCTATTCATTTGAGATGCTATTAGCATGCATAATTATGCTAATTAAGTTGTAATTAAGCACCAATTCTTCAGAGGGCTTTTTTTGTCTATCATTTAATACAACTCAGCTTCAAAGAGTGCTTAAAGCTTTACACAGTGTTTCATGAGAAAGGGGTTCCCAAGTTTCTTAGTAAAGATTCAGCAGCTGAGCTATGGAATAGGGCCTGTAATCTTTGTTTTGGTTAAAGGGAAACCAGTAAATTGAAGCAGGGTCTGCCAATTGTTGATAAAATAATTAACACTTTCTGCTAAAATAGCACAGTTCATACTAGGACAATTATGAAAAGGAGAAAAATGGTATAATTATCAATGGAGCCAACACCAGTGGCCTATTATGGCTGCTACCCCCTAATTTGAAAAAAAATAATTCACTGAAAAGTAGATTCCCGTAAATAATAATAATGGTCCTGATTCAGATGCTCTTACTCATATTGTGTACACTCCCTCATTCCAAGACTACTCCTGCAGGCCTAATCTAAATAACAGGGCAAATTGCATCAGCTCAATTTAAATTGATCTGAAAATCAATTTAATTAAACCAGGGCCAATCTCAGTGTGAACACTCCTGCTTCATTTTACCTTACACCTGTTTCCAATTGATCAAGGATTTGATCCAGTAAAGGAGCTGAGATAAAGCCACTCTTATTTCAGGATTGCCACCGATTTAATGCAACTTCCCTGTTAAAATGAAGTTAAATCAGATGCAAAAATAATAATCCTTTTTGACAGCTCATTTCTAACATTTTTATTCAAACATTTATTAAAATGAGAGAAATCTCTTGAAGGCAAGCAGAAACCCAAGCCTGTTTGCAATTGCTGGCAAATCCTGTCCTCGTTTTTGGAACAGGCCAGGGCAGCACTGGGAAAGCCATCTTCTCACAGTTCCTTATCTCCCTCTTTCGAGCAGAGCAGCTCTCTGCTCCCATTTGGGCAAAACTCTACCATCACATTTAGCCAAAGGAAGAGTTTTATTTTTAACTGATTCAGCTGATTCCTTGTCTTGTGAACAGAGCTGAAATGGCAAACAGCTCCTTCTAAAAAATAAATAAAAAACTCATGATAAAATATTAAACTATGTACTGTACGTGCAAGTTGACAGTGTGAGTATCCAGGCTTGGCCAATTTCCTGGGACCCAAACACTTGGCTCTAATCCTCATTTAAACAGCCTACAGGACCAAATCATTCTTGCTCTCTCTTTACTACAGACCCCATCCCAAACATGAAATGTGTTGCCAATAAAACCTAGAGCACTGTGGTATTATTTGCCTCACATGGAATACTAAGCGATATATATAAAAGCATATAAATATTTTTTTTAAAAGTAAATGGGGAACATGCACTGTAAAATCAAAAGTCTCTGCACTAATCTTCAGATAAACACAACTGGTTGCTGTTAAGAAAATGGCCCAGAGGGGATTATCTAAAATACCGCTATGCTGCTGACAACTTGGCTGTCTCTTTTTTATTATTTTATTATATTCTTATTTAGTCCTCTATTCTATCATCTGCTGTAATTTCAGATTGGTCTTTACTTCTCAGTTAATTCAAGTTCTCAAACGCTGGCAGGGTCTTTTGGCTCAGATTCCAATTAAAGATGTAAAAAGCAGGAAAGCCCACTTTTTCTGACTGGCCTGTTTTTAACATTTGGGGTCTTCATGACTGAGAAAGCAAAGTGGAGGCAGAGGGTTTGACTTTCTGTCTGAAAACAGACAATGAAATTTTCAAAGCTGGCTGGACTGCTTTGAGCACAACTGATAAACAGCACCTCGCCAGATGCCAACGAGAAATCCCTTGAAGAGTATCTGGAGCCAGATTATCAGATTCCTGCATGAACAAGTTCATAGGAAAAATGTGCATGATTTCCATATACATTTTTCCATTCCCATACAGGCAATCTTTGTAGGGTCATCCATAGACTGATCCTTGTTGCAAGCTGCTTATAAACACAGATTCATGTGTGTTAATGTCTAACATCAGAGCCTGTGTGCTTACTTTTCTTCAAAAGCAAATATGGGTGTTTAAAATGAGTATAAGAAAAACCACTGAAACAGCAGAATATGGGCATGTTGGGTAGTTTAGCCCTAATTATTCAGTATTTTGCTAAACAAAATACCTACTTAAAAATAAATTATTGCTTCATGCTCTGCTAAACACAAGGATGGGCACAGCGAAGTGATGAGCTCAAGTGTGCAACCCCATATTCAGTGTGTTCCAAGTACCTCTCATTGTAAGGCATGATTAGAATTTACAGTGTGGTTACAAAAGCCATCCTCCAGTACGAAATCCAGCACCAGTACCCTTCAAAGCCTTTTTCCTGTTGGGGATAGACCTCAGGATACATCCTGAAACACTGTTCACCTGCTCAGCCATATAATCATCTTCCTGGATTTGCCCTGCTGGCACTGACTCCCCGCGTGTCACTTGTTCATCAGTGTAACCTTTATCTAAAGTAGGATATGTAGGACTGCTTATACTTTCCTCATTCCTCTGAAATGCACCAGCACTTAACCAGTACAATGTACCAGGAGTCCTGTTGTACAAATGTCCCAGTCCAGGATAGCCAGTGCTTCCTCAGAGGGCTGTGTGACCTCCAGCTTGCTGCAGAGCCACCTGGCCTTCGATAGCTCTGAACAACGTTTCAGGGGAAGGCATGCAACTCCCACTGCACTAGGAATAAACAGGATTCTCAATTCATAGCATCACAGAATGGTTTAGGTTGGAAGGGACCTTAATGATGATCTAGTTACAGCTCCCCTGCCATGGGCAGGGACCCCTCCCACTAGACCAGGTTGCACAAGGCCCCATCCAACCTGGTTTTGCACATCTCCAGTGATGAAGCATCCACAGCTTCCCTGAGCAACCTGTTCCAGTGTGTCACCAACCTCACAGAGAAGAACTTCTTCCTTACATCTAATCTCAATCTCCCCTCTTCCCATTTGAAGCCATTATCCCTTGTCCTATCACTAAAAGCCCTTGTAAAAACTTCCTCCCCAGCTTTTTTGTAGGCCCCCTTCAGATACTGGAAAGCTGAATTAAAGTGTCCCTGGAGCCAGACAGCAAATTCTCTCCTTGTCTGCACCCTCAAGCACAGGTATTATTTTCAGTGACAGGTTAAATAAATAAATCAAATCATCTGAAAACAAACAAACAAAACCACACACACACAAAAAACACCACCCAAACATGCAATACATGTGACATATGCCCAAATGGAATAGAAAACAGCAAAGAAGTTTTGAAAGCTTTTATTTCAAAATATTTTGTGCATTTGTTTTAAGTTTGCTGTATCTCAGCTATGCCGAAAACTACCCCAACTACAAAAAGCTAGCTGAAAGACAACAAATGTAGGTTGTTCTTTCAATACATATTGTATTAGAGGAATCATGTGTTCTCTGAATGTCAACCAACCATTGAGTATTGGCAAAAAGCAATTTCTTTAATAGCAAGGTTAATTGAAATACCATTGAAAGCTGATTTCTATTGTACAATCGAAATTAGTGGCTTTATCTGTAAAATCCAATTGGCATTGAAAAAGGTTGCTAGCTGATCATAAAATGATGAGTACAATGTTGGCTGAATGAGTAAAATCACGGGCAGGGAAAGAGAACGTGCAGGCTACACTCCAGTTCCAACACTGCATGACTTTGCTGCTTCTTTTCACCCATCAATGTTTTGAGACATTTGGGTGAACTAAAAAAACATGAATATTCCTTACTGCAAGAAAACAGTAATACTCAGGTCAATCACCAACTTACTAAAAATGATAGAAAACCATAGGAGATTATTTTAGATTCCTAAGCACTGGTAAAGCTTATCTCTGAAATTCAGCAATTTCAGTAAAGAAAACATAGCAGACTCATAGCTGCACGTAATGAGCTACTCTGTCTTGCTTTCCTGGTTGGTAAGTACAGTATTTTTCTGTTGTCTGTATGATTTAAACATCATCTATAGTTTTCCTACACTATAAAAGTTTGCAAAAGAAAGATCTAAAAAGAATGGTATAAATTTGGCATTTGTAACGGAATATGAAACCAACAGTAATTTTTCTTGCAGGGTGTTGCTTACATACATACATGAAAACCCAAATTCCAAAGTCAACGGCAGTCTTTCCATTGCCCTCACTGGGGCTTAGGTCAGGCCTATAGAGTCCTTGTGTTCCTGGCTTAGGCAGGAACAGAAGAGACTCGTAATCCACTGTAGAATTCTGACTTCTAGGCTCTATCAGCAAATTAAGCAGCATACAAATATTACCAAAATTCAGGTCGAATTATAACTCATATCCCAAAAAAAGCAAAAAACAGGATTCCACGTAACCTGTTTACATGTCCTCCATGAGAAAAAAACCTTCTCTTGACTGTACTTGAAAAAAAAGAAAAACACAATTCAATTGGTTTTCTTCGAAGAACAAACAGAAAGCGATCCAGAGGCCAATTCCCTCCCACCCCACTACTGCAAGGAAAACAGTGAGAAATGATCTTTTTTGTAGCAAACTCAAACAGCATCACAGCCTATGCTGCACGGACTGTGACACTCTCAAATCAGGCCTCTGCAGTAGTAAACTTCTATGAAGACAACCTACAGGAGTACGAGTTGAGAAGGAAAGTTTGTAAGTATTCCTTCCATCACAATTTTGTCCCCGTGTAGTAGACATCTGGAGTGATTAAAAGTGATTCAATTTTAGAAAGAAAAGAATGAGAAGCTTTTTAGTGATTCATTTTGGGGTTGCCAGACTCCTGCAGAACACACGTGATTCGTTTTCAAGAATTAATGCTGATGTCCCTATTATCAGACTCTGTCTTAGTAGTGACATTTGGCTCTTTCACATGGGAGAGAGTTTTTTCCAGGAATACACCGACTTTATCATGAAACAAAGGATAGGTGATATTAATACTCACTTTGACAATATTTTGCTTTCTCCTATCATTATTCAGTAATATTAACACTTGTTCACCACTGCAAAGTTCATTCACAGTTAAGCCAAATGAATTTTACACAGCAGAGCAATATGCCCTGAATACAAACAAAGACCTTACATTTTTTGATTAATGTTCTTCCATGCTTCCAGGACACTGGGACAGTACCACATGAGAAACTGGGAAAGTCCCAGTAAAACTAGAACATATGGTTACTATAAATAATAGAAATGTACACACTGGGAAAAAGGCTTCATAGGAATTGCACACAGAAAAATGCCCTTGCTCACACCTTTCTAGGACAGGTCCCCTCAAGGACACCTTCTACAGGAGCAACTGGTCTACTCTTAAATTTCCAAAGCAATGGTGTTTCTACCACCATTTTTCTTCTGATAGACTGGATTTATCAGCTTCCTGCTCATACTCATTCCACTGTTTGCTCATCAGCACCGTACAACTGCAGCACTCACGAAGTGTCTGAGCGATCCTCAAAGAAGAGTCCAAACCCGCCTGGGTTTGCTCTGTCCTGACACAGGCAGGACTGAGCATCCTCAGACTCCTCTGGTATCACTCAGTGCAGGTCCCTTCAGCTCCCTCACTGCGTGGGCAGTTTGGCAGCCATGCCCTGCTAACCTAACAGCCAGGACTACTTTTTGCAGCTCCCATTCAGAAAGCATTCTCACCTACTCGGTGCTGAGAACCAGGAATACTAATTCTGCATTGCTCATTTGCCTTTTTGTCTGATATTGGGCCAGTTACTTAAGATCAAACTCCAGTCTGATCACCTCTGCAACAGGATTGCTGAGACCATTGCAAACGATCACTGGTTTTGTTTGTTTGTTTAATCAAATTTCAATGTTTTTAACCTATAAACTGGTTTAAATACTGTTATTTCTTTACACCAAATAAAATAATATCTTGGTAGTATCCTGCCTCCCTTTTAAAGGATATTCTTTACATTAGTGCTTTATTTTCTAATTAATTCCTGACGGTAAAGCACAATAAAATCTTTAGATAAGGAGTCCACACATTTAAAGAACTAAATATTTGATTTCCTTTTTTAGAGTGTTATCCAAAACATTATAATCCATAGTCATATGAAAGCATAGAAGCTCTACTAAGTTTCCAAAGCAGACAGTCATCTAGATTCTTATTTCCTCCAGTTATATTTACACACCAAATAGAAAAAAGAAACCACATTAAACACTGCTCAGGGATCCTGACAAAAAAGGATTCAGTTGAGTGATCCACACATAAAGCTCCCAACTATACCTGCCACTTGACCTAGAATTAACAGAATTGCCAAGTTCAAGAATAAAGTTTCCTCACTGCAAAAATGAAAAAAAGAGAAGGAAAAAACAAGCAAACAAACAAACAAACTAAAACACCTCTACCCTTAGCTTTTCTAAGTCACTCCTTGCAGGAAAGTCCTGAAGCCAGAATAAAGTTTGCACAGGGTTTTAGTTACAGTTAATGTATAAGCCAACAATGTTTACTCAATATTATATAGGCTTTGCAACACACCATGGCAGTAAATTAGCTTGATATATTAGCCCTGTGCTGAGAAAATGAGACTGTCTCCAAGATCTGTAAAGCACGGCAAGTATTTCCCCTATGGTACAAAGATGAGTTCAGGTCACAGCAATAAAATCTAGGCCAACGTGCTGTGCTGCACACAGAAAAACAAGCTCTAGGGTCCTTGCTGCCCTCACGTACACATGTGGAAAACATCCACTGACCATCACAGTGGCAACACTTGCCAACCATAAGGATGGTGTATTTTTCTCCTCCTCCTTTTCTTCTCACCCCAATACCTACCCCAAGACAGTCCTCTATAGAAAAACAGCTGTACCCTTCCTGTTCTTTCTCTTCCTTCTGATTTCCCCCAAAGATAACTTTATTTAAAAAAAAAAAAGTTAAAAATTCATTCTTTAATGGGAAAGAACTATTAAAGACAGCAAGATTATTTCAAGTATCTCATATTTTCTTGGCTGTGTCTGCCCATCTCAAGTTGCTTGGAACAGACCAGGTTTGCTCATCACTGATGCTCCCAGTCACATCCCAGCTGAAAGGTAAACAACAAAATGAAGCTGAGGAGTCAGAGACTTTACAGAGGTTTCTGATGTAAATGCAAATACCTGTCCTAGGTATCAGGTGCCTGCTAAAGAGAGAAATGACTCTCCAGAAGTGGTAAAGCTACTCAGCCACTTCCACATTCTCTTCTTTTGTATTCCCACTTGCAAGATGGGAAAGTAGCATTTCCCTGGTGCCCAGGAATGCTAAGAAGCTTAGAGTAGGTGTATTTGTAAAGGGGTTTGAGTTACTGAGTGGAAGGTATTCTATAACAGCCAAGTGCTCTCAGCAAAGCTGCAATTTGAAGCAAGTCCCTATTTGCTGACAAAGACCCTTGGTGTTACCTTCCTTTTTCATGCTCATGGTTTGTCATTTAGGTGTAAAGTGATGAGTGAAGGAACAGCTAACTGCTCATTGAAAAGCCAAGACCTTGGACTGAACAGCCCCTTATCTCTACAGTTTAACCAGAAGAAAGAAAACATTATAAGCAAATCAAACACCAGTCATGTGATGCTCCCTATTGTACAACGATAACAGAGCAAACAAAAAAGAGACCTGAAAGCACATACAAGCACTGCAGCTTCCAAGAGGTAAACTACTTATTTTGCCAAACTGACATCTTTCCCATTGGTGGACTATCTCTGACACTATGATAACAAAGTACAGAATAAAACTATTTCACTGCTGGCTTGAGAATTTTTAATTGCTTCTCCCACACTAGAACATGGGGCAGGTGAATTCTACATTTGACAGTTGATGAGTGCTTTATTACATTCTGAAGAACTGTATCTATTATCTCACAAGCCTCATGTCTCTGGGGAAGGAAGTATGTGCAATGCAGGTATTTAAGACTTCCCACTCAAACACACAGCCCTTACAATGACACCGCTATCTCCAGCAAAAGCATACAACGTTTTGATTGTATCATACTGAAAGGGATCGTTGGCAAGGTTGTAATAGCCTCTATTTGACAACTCAGAATGTCTATCTGCTGAACAAACAAATGCTGCTGGATCCTTCCATATTCATGTAGCATGAGCTTAGCAAATACTAGTGTAGTAGTACCCGGGTACAGAAATTTCACTGAAGTTTGGGTAGTGATTTAAACAGGTGACAAAGCACTTTCGTCAAAAGGACCTACCTTATTGCTCATACTTAAAATATGATTTTAAGTTGACTTAAACTTAATCATTCTCCACCTTCTGTTTGATATACTTTATTCTTTTACTGAAAAATACCTTAATGCAATTTGTTGGAAAGTAGATGCTGCAGTGTGAGTATCAGAACTGGTTAAATGTAGACTTTTTTTAAATAGTAAAAACAAAAACTGACTTACTATAGTAAGAAAACTAAAGTATGGAGTTGAAAAGAGAAACAATTGGAAGTAAAACATTTGGGTTTGTTTTATAATTTTCTAGGGAAAACATATTTATGAAAAATGCCTCCATTGATAGAAACAAGCACTGCTATCAAATAACTCAATACTCAGTATAACAATAGGACATCACAGTCAATTAGAACAAGTTAGCTATGCTGTCCTATACTAAAGTCAGGATTAATTAACTGTATTCCCATTATTCACATCCAGTACAGTCATGATAGGAATTCCAGGAGTCTCGTGGGGGTTTTGGAACTGGCAGAGCACTGCAACAAAGAGTGCAAGACCAGGATTTTCCTGGGTGCAGCTCTGGTTCCTACTGCAGTCAGTGGTTGGTAAGGACACTCCTCCTCTCTTCAGATGAATAGTTTTGAAAGCAGAAATTGAGACAACTGACTCAGAGAGGTCTGAGTATTAGATACATGTGGATCTTGTTAATCATAGCAACTAAGTCTTGGTGGCTAAAGCTAAACCCATGTGTCAACAGGTCTCACCAGCATATGAAACAGTTTCATCTTGCACTACGATCTAGGACACCATTCTTTTCATAGCCTGACCCTGAACAGTGCTCTCTTTTTGGTACTATTTGTACACCTGTCCTGGTAGAAATTTATTGCCTCGTCATTATTTTAAGCCATCAGCACTGCTCAGAGAGAGGGTTAAAACCCATTAGCACAACATAAATAGTACCAGTGCTAACAGCCTCCTATCTTTTTCATCAGTAGAGAAGAAATCAGATATACTGTTTAAGGCAAATTTGGCTTATTGAGGAAAAATAAGCTCCTGCCCTAAAACATGATTTAAAAGCCTAAGCAAATAAATTTAGATTTCAAGGAGGAGACAGAGGGGTGTCTAGAACAGTAACCGAACATCCCAGAAATAGTCATCTGAAACTGTACTGGAGGATGTATTTTTTCCTGGCAAGGCTTACCATGACAGCACTAAGCTAGTAGGTGCCAAGTGTTCTCCCTTAAAGATCACTCATGGAAAGCTTCTATTTGCTTGGGTGTCATAAGCTAATCTTGCCCAAGTCTTCCTCACAAATCACAGGGTAGAGCAGAAGTAAACTCACGTTCTCCATTCAAAGTTGCTGAGAAAAATCACACCAAATATTACTATGAAGCCAAAATTTATTAAAAAAAAAAAAAAAAAATGAATTAGAATCCTTCCAAAGATATTTGCAACTAGGAAAAAAAAAAACTAATATTGGGAAGGTGGTAGGAGTGTGGAGGGGAAGCAATAAACCAGTTACCTTTTTGTTGCAGTTCTTGGATGCTTCGTATTTGAGTTCAGTTGATGACACCGTGTTCCAAGGTCCATAGAACTTGTTTCTGCAAAGAACTTAATATGCTTTTCAGTTTACTGCATTTTGGTTCCTCAAAAATGTATGGAAAGCATGGTTTCATACAAAATAGCTCAGTGGCACAGGAAAGGAGCAAGTCTTCTCAAGTGTTGCAGTTACCATTCAGTTTTGGAATTAATAGAGATGGAACAGGAATAGCAAATTCCTACTTGTATTTTCATATGAAAATAAGCTGTAGCCTAACTCTTGTTTTACAGAGCACCACACATGCTCACACAGGACATGAGTGTGATACATTCCACCTCGATATTACCAAACTGACACCTTTGTACAGGCAAATCCACAGAATAACCTCCTCAGCGATATGTAGTCATGGCCACAGTAGACTAGGTCAAATTCTGCATTTCCTATCATTAATGGCAAAATTGCTACAGACAGAGCTGTCCAACAGCCCTTATTTTGCTATTGGAGGTTTTATTTTCTGTATGATAAAAAAAAAAAAAAAAAAAAGGCATTGAAATTGATGGGATTGGAAAATACCCAACACACTCTGGCCACTGCAGCCCTTCCCAAAGTACCACTCTTCTCAACTCCTTTTTTTCTTGAGGTATGTCAATCCCCACACACAACTCCAACTAGTAATACTAGAGATTTCTTAATATGTACTCGGAAACAAATGGATCTTTACTCATTAAATGCTAGGATACAGGAATAGTACATTTAAGGTTTGTTTCCCTGTAAGCATCCACAGGGAAAGCTTTTTGTTCAGCTTGTAGCCAGTTGGCCTGCTAGATACTCCCAGGTTATCACGGCAGATCTGCTCACATCTGCTCTCAGCAGTGCTGATGAAACCTGAACAACAGTCCAGCTCCAGAAGAAGAAATCCAGTTGCCTCTTGTACACCTTTCACGTGCAGCTTCCATGGCAAGCGTTCAGGCGAGTGACGCGGATCCTAGCACCCAGCTGAGTGCAGGTCTGGAGAGAGCAAGATGACGTGGGTCTCCCTCAAGTGCAGGACAGCTGTACGTGCTCCTTAGTCCACATTTACACTGCACTGGTATCACAGACCCCTGAGGTCTGGAGACCTCTCTCCAGCTCTGAAACCAACCTGAAGTATTTTAGGGAGATGATATTGGAAATAGGTTTGCCATTTGCTTAATAGTCTCTTCTGTTCTGTAGTTACTTTGAAGTGTTCATAAAAGCTGAAATTTACAGGATATTGATATTATGCAACCACATAATCATTCTCTGGTTCTAAACTGCATTTTTCTTTGACTATATAAATAATAATAATTTATCAAATGACTTGCATGCTTACACCTAATTTTACATATAGCATCCAGGGCAAGCTTCAGCTACCATTTTTTAACCTCTCTTGATCTGCTTTATATACTTCTAACAAATGTTAAGTCATGCTGCTGAAGTGCATATTCAGGTAGGCAGATACTGCAAGGGCAAAGGCCACTGAAAAGAAATGGCATTAGGTTTAATATCCTTTTGAAGGGACCTGCTTAATTAAAAATGGCCTTTGTTCCATGAGGTTGCATAAAATATCATTTCAATGGAGTACTTGGGGAAACTTTCCCTGACTGCGACAGTGTTGCCAAAATCTAATTAGAGATTCATCTAGTCATATATATCAATGTTATTGTCTGTCAGGCAGCCACAATGTATCATGGTTAAGTGGATTTTTAACTGTCTAAATCAGTCTGTCTAAACAACATAAAACAGGAAACAAATCAAAAGACCAGTGAAAATCATGGAAGTGACACATATTTATGATGAAATACCATTTGTTGTATTAATCGGTTTAATGGCAGGGAGATGGAGCCAGGTTTGTCAGAGCAGTGATTTTCTGCACAGGAAGATGATGTTAGTGCTAACACACAAGACAACACTCCAGCCTTTATAACTAATAGGACTCAATAACAGGCTGCGCCACGTTTCACCCATAGCCCAGCACGGTTTTAAAGGGCAGAAGCTGTCACAGCACTGGGCCTTCAACGCGTGGCAAAACAGTCCTAGAAATCCTCAGGAGTGCGTTTCGGTGCCAGCCAGAGTTCGCCTCGGCCTGGCAGGAAGGCACCTTCCCCTGGGAGAAGGCCACGTGCCAGCTCTCTTCAAAGCCCCCAGGTACCTGCATGCACCCTGTGAGCAGCACAGCTAGCCCAGGACCACTTGAGAACAGTGCCTTTATTTTAAACCCCTTTATTCTTGACTTTCTAATCTTTAATTTTTAACTAATATTTCCTTTTCAAAGTTATGCTTTAATCACCCCCTCAGCTGTTCAAGAAGGAATCATGTGCTTCCATGGCCTCTAAGTCACCTCTGTGGAAGACTCCCCACCACCTCTTCCCCAGCAGAGAGATGAAGCTGCTAAGGAGCTGACAGAGCCCAGAGATGAACCTCCTAAACACCACTCCTTGGCTCCACAGGTAGGAGACAAGCATAAGCAGCACCAGCTCCAGCTGAGGCCACCGCCTCTCGCCCCTGGGAAGCCAGTGGAGGAGCACAGGGCAGTGCAGGTGCTTTCCAGTACTGGCCAGAAGGCAGGGCCTGGCACTCCTCAGCTCTTCTCCGTCCACCCCTTGAAGCTTTTGGGTTTGTTATTTTGGGATGTTTTTTTTTTTATTATTTGGTTTGGGGTTTCTTTCCCCCCCCAGCAAATCAGCATTTTTTGCACCACTGTCTTTTGTTCACCCATGAGGTTGGCAACCACTTTAACATTGTGCTTGCTAGCACAAAGCAGACTTCATCTATGCCTGTAACACCCATGCAGCAGCATGTGGTGCTTTAGGACAACTTTCCACCACAGGTATGTCGTTAAGAGAACTATTTTTTTGTTGTTGTTGTTGTTCTTTATAAAGGATTAGAAACAGAAAAGTCCAAGCATTGACAGCTTTTAACAAAGGGATGCTTATATATCCATGAGTCAGGCAAGTGTCCACTGACTAGCCTTCCTGCTACTCTAAGGGATGATTTATGTTGAATATAGACCCACAAATAACCATTGACTTAGACATAAAGACCATCTGCAGGAGAACACCACCACCAACCTACCATCTAGACTCTGAGGCTGCCAGTCACTGACAGTGTTTCACTCAAATAGTCACAGCGAGGAAGGATTTTGGTTCCTGAAACTGAAAACTAAGTGGTTATCATGGCTGGAAAGCCTCTTGTATTTTAAAGGAACACATTCATTCTTATGCAATGACATGTCATGAATTTTGCATGAGGCATAGCACTTGGTGTCAGAAATTATATCAGCTCCAGCTAGGGGGACAATGATACATATGTTTGTACAAAACACGTAATATGTTTTATTTAAAGTGTGCCATAAATATTTTTGCCCTGAAGCAGGGTTTAAAATGAGCTCCGTAAGGTGTCATAACAAAATGTACGTTCAGAAAGTAGAAAGAGGTGCATCTACTCCTAAATGTCTAACTTCATCTGAAAAAAGATTGCTGGATATTCACTGATAAAACTGCCACGCCATTCTGAGGTGGCTGATACTGATAGTAAAGCATACAAGGCCACGTTTTCTGTCACGGCTCACAATTTATGCATCAAGCCTTTTCTCTCTCAAGAGCATGAAGATAGCAATGCTCTGAGAAAAGCAGCAAACCACACCACAGATTACAGATGCCTGACATTTGGTGCTATCCAGTGTGAGAAAAAGGAAATCAGTAGCCCAGTCTACAAGCAAAGAGTGTCTTGGAAGCAGAACAGTGAACACGTTGGCAGGTCCCACCACCTCCCCCACAGGCAGCCCTTGATGCCTGTCAGGGTTGCTCTACCTGGGCCAGACCCAGACAGAGCTAACCAGGGTCTCAAGAGGAATGGTCCTCAGAGCAATGCATCTGCCCTCTGCTCACCCCACCTTTGAGCACCTATTGCAACTGCATGGCCTTCGTCAAGCAGAGAGTGGAGGACATGGATCCTGGGATTGCTGTCAATTATGGGACACAGAATAGGAGGCAGACGTGGATCTGTATCATTACTGTAGATTTGTTCAGCAGAAATGATCAAAAAGAGTAATTCAACCCCTGAGACATCACATCTACTTGTAGCTCTTCATTATCTCTCAGAAGATCACCGGTTGAGCAAGGCGACTGCGTGACTTTTCTCAGCTCTGGGGTGAGATTTGTGTTTGCATGGATGTACACACACAAATACACACACACAACGAGCAAAGCAGGAAACAAAGCCAAAATAGCTCAAGGCAGCCTGGCGCTGCACTCCATTTAACACTAAGTCACTCTTAATAAATCAGAATTGTCTGTCTCCTTTCTCCAAGAAAGATCTTTAAATGACTCCAAAATCCTAATCCAGTAGCTAACCCTTCTGCAGCAAACTGCAGCTGGTCTGTGTGCTTTCTAGTCACTAAGAAAAAGGAAGTTAACACTGAACGTGCAAAACCAAAACAGCTCCACAGTAGGATATGATAGGGATAATATTTGGGGAATATTACTGTGTTTACAGTTGTAAAGGAGGCCAGACTCAAAACTGTGGCCAACCATTTCTTTCTAGGTGTCCTTTTTCCAACACATAGGTTCAGATTTCACAAACTGAGTAAAATCAGCAAAAGCCAGAGGCCTCTTGCTGATCTCAACACTCCTCTATCACTGAGGGAGGTCTAGGTGTCATTTAAGATTTAGAGCTACCAAAACAGCACCAGAAAACAATGATGGGTTCTAAAAAGCCAATGTATGTGCTTGCATTTTCCATTAATTGAAAAGGCTTAGAAACACCCTCAGTTCATACCTGCCTCCAGCAAATATGTGTTTGACTCAGCTATAATTATCTGGTTAGATAGGCATTAGAAGTACAAGCATCTTGTTCACAGCCATTTGGAACTGCCCAAATGGCATCAGCAGGAGTGGAAATTATTGCTGGTAGATGGGAGGTTAAGTTCATACCTGCTGTCCTGAACATAAGAGCATATGAAACAACTGATGCCAAAAGCAGCTGCAATTTGCATTAAGGAAAATTACAAATTTAAAAAAAAACAAAAACAAAAACAAACAAACAAAACAAAACAAAAAAAAAAAAAAAAAAAAACAAAAAAAAAACCCACAAAAAAACCCACCACAACAACATAGGAAACCAACCTTCAAAAACTAGTACCAGAAAATGACAGTAGAAGATTGACAAGGTTAAAAAGCTCCAATATCAATCTGAAGAAAGAACCATACATAGGAACTAGAGGGGTTAAATCAAAGTCTTCCATGTTCAACCTTGCCTACAGAGAAAAAGCCATGGGAACATACTGTGGGGTATGAACTGATCTGTCCTGTTTCATAGAAGGAGAAGAATTCAGATTTTAAAGCACAGGAGATAGTAGAAAGAAGGAACACTCCTCCATTTTGACATGCAGCATTCCCATTGATTCTGAACCATCTTCTATCAAATCAATGGCAGTCTTCCCATTGACCTCGATAGAGGTTGGACTGGACCCACAAGGGAATCAATCCCATGGGTAGTAAAACAAATGAAGGCAATGGATTTCTTCATGAGCTAGTCACCAATAGAATTAAGCCAGTCAAAGAGAATCAGATAATGATTTAAAATTCAAAATAAAGTCATCTTTCTCCCTAGCTCACACTTGTCTTCCTCAGCTATACAGACATTCAGGATCTGAGCCAGCTCTGTTTGGTGCAAGAAACCCAAATAGCACAATCTGTGTATTTTTGTGTTAGCTAACCTAACAACACTTGTCTAGGTGGAGACCAACTGAATAAAATAAATATTCACAACATTGGGAATTGGAGCTCAGACAGGTCTTTAAAAATCCCAACTTGTATTTGTATTTTTGATGTGCAACCTAATTAGACCAGAGCATCTTTAATTAAGTGTGTCAGCCCCAGTGGAAGCCACAGAGTTCAACGCTAATAAAGCTGATAAGGTTTTTATTTTTCAGACTTAGTTTATTTAATGCCTCATCCATGTTAAGCCAATCTGTAACATATGGGCAGTTCTCCCACTATGGATTTATCGTTTGGGTGTTTCTTTTTGTGAATTAATGCAATCAAACTCCTGCCAGTGTTAATTATTTTTCTCCAAGAGCAAATCCCAGAATTGAAAACACACCTGTTATTTGCTGCATAAGCCATAGCATAACAGCTGAAAAATAATGCAAAAAATGCTAGGAGAACCCAGAATGTTTCTGGATTGTACAAAAGATTTGGAAAAAGCTCAAGAATGTAGTATTTATATTTCTGGCCTTGTAAGCCAATCAGCAGAGGTGCAAAATATCCCAACTCTGTATCCATGTGGAAAGGAACAACTATTCCAGTCTCTAAAGAGCTTTCATTTACTATCTCTTTACTTAAAAGGAGTGGGAGGACAGGTCACTAATTACTGGGACATGTTTTAAAGTAATGTGGCAAATTATTTGTGTTTTAGAATACTAAACCCAAGGCTTTCTTTTCAAAAGGTGTTACTTCAGTTCACTCACAAGTAAAAGACTTTTCAAAGGAATCACTAGTGAGATTGCCTAGACTGTGTTATGTGGCAGAGTAGGCAAGTCCTCCCTGCCTTTCAGTCTGTGAAAGGATCTTCCAGTCAGGCACCCCTGGGCAACATTAACAGTGGTCTTGGATACCCACCTAGAGTCAGCAGCTCTTTGAAATCTCCAGCTCTCTCCTATCTAAGCCATAAGACTGGGAACATTAAGTGCTAAATCTGAAACATGATTTCACTGTGTTTGGACTTCAAAGTCACTGATCATTTTCATGGCTCATTTGAGCAGATTAATTGGTTAATATCTATGCAGTGTTTTGAAGGTGGAGAGTACTAAACCATTGCTCTGAGTTCCGATAATCCTCTGTTGCAGCCTTATCCTCCCTGCTCTGGGCTCTCCATCACTATTTTAAATCTGTTCTATACTTCCTCCCCTTGCAAGCAAGCTAATTACTATCATACATAATACAGGAAACATCCCTTTATAGGGGCAGATGAACTAACAGGACTTTTCATTTCTAATTTTTGGCATTCCTTGATTACCAGAGCCACAGAACACTGACTGCAGAATTGTTCTTTTTGTTCTCCAGGCATGTAAGTAATGCTGCTAGTTGACACACAACTGTTCATTGTATTACTTGCAAAACTTCAGTGGTTCCTACTTCTTTGAACAGCTCCTGTATGTCATGTGCCAAATACTGCCAGCTCTGTCTTCCCATATTCCCTGCACTGAGCAGATGCTCTCCTGCATGGAAAGCCACTCCTGAACTTGACTGTAGATAATATCAAAGTATGACTCAAATTCCTTTTGAAAGACCAGTTCTTCTGTGAGGCATGAAGGAAGCCAACAAAACCAGAAGAATTTACTTCTTCATAACAACTGCATGATTTTGCTGAGGAAATTCAATCCCTACCCTCCTTCCTGGCCACTCCTCTATCCATTACTTCCACCTTTTCTTCCCAGCTACCCCTTCACATGTGGTTAACTTCACCTGCACATCCTGTTTGTCATACAGGGCCTTGACAGAAATTGAAGTTCCCTGTAGCAGGCACATGTTGCTGCAGTGAAAAATGGTTCTCTATTTTCCCCTTTTACACTATGACAGCCTGTCAATAAAGTAAGTAGTTAAGAATAAAAAAAAAAAAAAAAAGTTTAAATCCAGGTCTGTCCACTGATATTTATAAGCCCCAGTGCAACCTCCAAAAACAGCTTTCATCATTCCTGTGAGAAGCACAGAACCCCTTGTATTAATTTTTTTATATATATATATATATACACACACACACATACACAGTTCTTCAGTTGCTGGTCATCAAGAGCTTTCTTTACCTAAACTGCAGAGGTTCCAAAGGTGGGGAAAAAAATGTCTTGTTTTCAGGCCCAGACAGGATCTCACCTCAGAGGTAGATTCCATCTTTCTAGGTGCATACAAGTATGAACTGCTGTACAGAAGAGCTGTATAAACTTGCTATCCTCTGAACCTGGGCTTCTCTACAAGGGAAGAACTGGGCTCACACAGGTTATTTGCTGGTACTGTTTTAACAACATGGATATTACTGTATCTCTTATTACTTATCTCAGGGATACTAGAGCAAAGCAGCTGAGAAATTAAGTGCAACTACAAGGTTAGAAAAACAGAATAAGGAGAGCACGACTGCTATCTTAAACTGTGGTTTAACTGTTTCCATGACCTTTGCAATCTCCCTTTGGAGTCCTGCTTTTTACAGTCCAAAGACACTGGTAAACAGAAACTAGATCATTTTGCTCTGCAAGCCCAATATGAAAAAACAGAATAAACCATTGGTGCTGGCCCAACGTGGGAAGCACCCCACAGGGAGAGGGCTTTTGTCTCTGGCTGATACAAGTACATGTTTCTCTTAATATCAGGACCTAAGAACAACTCCTTGTTGCAACAAAGTTGTTTATTGTAATACACAGAATCCCTAAAAGTAACAAATTAAGACTTTTCTAATAAAAAAGCAGAGAAGTCAATACAGACATTACTAAAGAAACATGAAGGTAGATAGAGAGAAGCAAACATACACAAAGGGCTTTCCCAATTCCCATACCTGTTTGGGACATTATGCCATCCAGGATGATTCTTAAGGCTTTGGCTCCTGGAGTCCTGCTACAGCTGAGAATTTCAGCTTTCATTCCTCTACCAGTGGAATGTGCCTCTAACTTAAGTGGTTCAAGATGAAATCTCATAAATACAAGAATAAATTAAAATTCTTCAGACAAAAAGATTTCTTAAAATCCAAGTATGTAATGATATCAGTGAATAAAGTATAGCTTTTACTGTATAGCATTAACAATAGTATTTTACACAACTAACCATAACCATACAGGGAATAACAAGAACAATTCTGTCTCTGTCACTGCAAATGACAATACTCACAGTTACTTCAGCTGGAGCAAATGTCTACAGTCCCCTGACTTACATGGAATCAACACTTGCCTTCAGAACAGCCCTGAAACTGGGGGAAATTCCTCAGTCCATAAGCTCATCCAAACTAAGGATGAGAGCAGCCTTCAGGACACACCTGCAATGAACCCTCTCTCTGCCCCATCCTGTTCAACCAGACCTGCTTTGAAGAGGACAGCACAGAGACATCAGAAAAGAGTTTAAGCCACCACTTGCTCTACTGATTCTCTTCCCCTCACATGCAATCCTTGCAGTAAGAGAAGGAGGGCACACAAGCTTTCACAAGTACTAAAGAGCTCCCGGATGTGCTCTTTGGGTTTGCTGAGTGGCCCTGCACAAGAGACCGAACTGGTCTCACACAGGGACCTCACAGGTCATGTGTGCAAGAAAAAAATGCCACGATAAACACAGCCCTGAAGCATCCACAACTGCAGGGAGTGAAACAGGGGAGCCTGTAAAGCCACACAGCAGATTTCAAGCTGTCTGTGGAAACCCTGGAACAACACATATAGAGGAAAACACAAACCTGCTCTTACTCTCACCACTCTCCTGCAAACAGGGGTCCAGACAGCTGTTTAACGGCATATTGGGCTTCCTCCTATGGCCCTGCTGCCCAATATGCTTCTGAGCATTGGAATGCTTTTCTGCTGTGGTTCCTAAGAGAAAGGCTGCCATTCGCCATATGGGCTGAGCCAGCAGAGTCCCTCGAAGCCTGAAAAAAGTCCTATTTTCTATGGCATATAAATAAGTGTCTTTGAGTACTGAGCTCTCCTGGGCTCAGTCAGACCCTGTCTCCTGCTTGATCTTAGGGTAGAAGATTCTGAGATTTCATTTCTTGGCACCATAACACAGCTGGAACCAGACAAAGCTCACCTCTACCTGTATTACACTGATAGCTCTGCATCCATTAAGCAGACAAATTAGGATGTGGCTGTTCATATTATTTGTTTACTTGTTTAAGAGTGGCCTCCAGTTATTTGTACACTACAAGTTCCCCCTCTAGGTGCCCACCAGCACCCTTTCCATGACGTGGCTATGTATTTAGGTTTCCTGCATTTTCACACAGTGTGTTGCTTGCCAGTTAAGAATCGCATTAGTTCCAAGATACCATTCATCTAACATTAGTGCTTCCATTAGTGCAGACAGTTCAAACTGGGCAAAATGCACATCTCATGCATAATTTAATGGGCTTCATATAGTGAGTCAAAAACTGTTAGTACAACAGCATAAAGCCCAGGCTATTTCTTTGGAGACTCATCACTGGGAGCTGTTGAAGCCAGGGCAATTGCTCCATAAGATTAGTAGTCATCTCCGCATGCAGCAGCAAGAAGTGGGTTGCACACCACCTTTGCCTTAACTTGTCTGAGATGTTCCACCAATACCCTGCAGAGTTTTTCTGAACTAAAAAGCTATCCTCCTCTTTCATCGTAATCTCCTACTTTTACTTCAGAAAGTCTTCACTGTCTAAGTATCTCCAGGGCTTCTTGCTTTTGATCCCCATGGTTTCTACCTGCCTGATACAGAATATAAAATTCTTCACGGGAGAGCATTTTGATACATTTTTTGTTTGCTTCTTTGTTTAAAAAAGAACTAAGCTTCCACACAGAGTAATAACCCATAAAAATAAATAAATCAAAACCAGAATCCCATGCAGAGTTTTTCTCTCAGATGAGAGGCACGTTAGGCAATCAACGCAAGTGAGCAGGGGCAGCATTATTTCACCAGAATCAGCATCTCCCTTGATTTTACCTGAAGGCCTCTTGCATTCACCAGACTGACAGCGCAGTAGAGCACTTTGAGGCAGATGCACTCACAGGACTCCACAGCCAGCCCCCAGTGGGGACAGGCTGGATGAGCCCCTTGCCAGGTCACCCCTGGGGTCTGAGGGAGAGCCGCTGCGGAGTGCGGGGGGCCCTGCCTCCATCCACGGGGCAGGCTGGGAGCCACCAGCACGGGGGGAAGGCACGGCCACGGGGGAGGTGCTGGGACCAGCACCCGGCCTGTCCTGACCTGCAGCATGGTCCTGGGGAACTCACACTGGCTTCTGCTCTTCTATTCCTCCTTGCAATGCTCTGTCTGCAGCTCGCTACAGACGGCACCCACAGTTCTGGGGCTCTAGGCATTGCAGCTGCTGGGGCAGCAGTGCCACCAAAACTGCATCTGCCTCCCATCATCCCTTTGATTTGCTAGATCGTTCTTTTTCTGGCATTTTCACAATTTCATCAAGGCTGCTTACACACTAGGAAAGTTATTAGCTATTTCTAAAAAGCTCAAGTACCTTTAGCTAAAACGAAAAGAGAACAGGGCAGTAATTTCTGATCTTTATCTGGGATGATTCACACACTGCAGCCCAATTCTTTTGTTACTTTCCTAAATTAGTAATTCAGAACGATGGGTTGGCCACCGTTTGATCCCTCTTACTGCTACTGGAAAACCATCCAAATATAGCAAGAGGAAATTACTGACTATGACACAAAGGTGTAATTTCACAAATTGTCATTGACTTACCCCATTTATCAGACCCACATTTCCTTTTCAAAAACACTCCTATAAATCTCCTTGTGCTGCTTGTGTGAAGCTGCACTGAATCAACATGACCACATCCTTCCCACCTCACCCCTGTCCATGCTGCTCTAGAGTCTTTCCCTCTGCCCTGACTGTCCACCCAAATCCAGCACCACGTTGACCTCTAGTACTGAACTGCTCCATTTAAACACCAGAAGGGAAGCGTTTTCAAGCTGTAACAACCAGTTTACGGTCCAAGTCTCAATGTAGCACAGAAATGTAGTCCTCATAAGTGGCTGAATAATACTACACTTGCCTATTCTGTGCCTGTACTTCCTCTGATCTGCTTTCTCTAAGCAAAGTACTCATCTCAATAGCAGTCTTCCCTGTGTTAAATAGAGACAAACAGATTTACCTGTTTTGAAAGGCATCTTTCCACCCTTAGGAAAAAGCTTTAGGTGAGATCTGAGTATCAGAGAAAGACTTGCTTCAGAAACTTAAAAATCAAATAACTGTGAGTCATCATTTGTCAAAAAAAAAAAAAAATAAAAATCAACAAAGTCCAATTTCTTAGTTTAAGCTCTAAGACAGGAAAAAAAAAGTTACCAAATACCTGACAACAAGAATAAGAAAATTATAGTATTTTCAGTTGTGAAAATATTAGGAGAATGATAGAATGATAGCAGAGCATGTCACAAGCTAAAGGAGGTCAAGAGAGACAACAAACAGACATGATCTGTAATCAAACGATAGGATGCATAATATATAAATACATGTAACGTACTGTGTGCATTCAGAATGCATTTTTTTTCCTTATTTAAATCACCTTACAATAAAGCAATATTCTCCTCGCCCGCCCCTGGAGAAGGTTCGTAAGGCTAATGGGAGTGATCACTGATGAGACCAATGGCCTCAACTTTAAATGAATGCAACTTAGATAATGATTTCTCTCCAGCTTCAAAGTCAAGACTCTTCAAAACAGCCAGCAGAAACAGTACAATAGGTCTGTTTTGAAGACAGAAAACAAGAATCACTGTTCATGCACTTTTTTTTTGCAGTCTCCCAGCTGCCAGACCCATTCACACGAACAATGTTTGAAGTAAACTACCAGCCCCAGATCAAGTACACTCCATGTCAAAAGAGACTGGCTGAGGCAGACAAGTAACGCTTGGTGCCTGAACTCCAGAGTCACAGCAGGGCTTAAAAAAGATGAACTGGAATGGTTGTGGATGAAAAAAAATGAGCCTTCCTTCCTGAAACCATCAAATGTCTTTGGAATCCTTGGAATCAATATTTCTTCACAGATGTGTGAAGGTGGACAACTGAAACCTGTCCTCAGCAAATGAAAGTCCCCGTAGGAAACTCATATTAGCTCTCTCCTGGTCCTGGCCAGGTCTTGGCACCCTATAGTTAATTTACAAGAATTCTAGGAGTTTTAGGGGAGTTTTCTGTAGATCAGGTAAGTCAACATGAATACAGACCACAGAAATCGGTCAGAAAGGAGCACAGGTTAGGAGGAAAGTACATTGAACTGATTACACGACAGTCAAGGAAGCTTCTTTACATATTTACAATCACTTGTGACGCTGTACAGCAAGACCAAGAATGCTCCTGATACAGGCCAATACTTAAATTTCACCTTGAGTACTTTCCAGAAGAGGCAGATTACTCTGATGTGTCGAGTCCTTTGCCTTTAGGCAGTAGCCCTGGGTGGGAATCCTGCCCAAGAATATTAGACATTAGAACAAGAAGTCACAAGCACTTTGTCTTCTGAGTGACTTATGTTCCAGGAAAGTAGTGAAACGCTCGTGTTCTTTGTCCCAGACACTCTACAGCAGGATGTTTTATTGAAGTGTTACGGTGTTTTCTTTCTGTGATTTATAACCTTACATATTCCCACACATACTTAAAGACACTCCAAATACAAAGGCAGTCTCCCATTTAATAAAAAACAGATCCTATTTCAGCTAACTGTATCACCTGAACAATCTCCATCATAAAAGCAACAATGAAATCAAGGGAGAAAGACAAAAGGGAACCCCTTGCAGCCAGAGGATTAGATGACCGTTTCAAGTGTTTTTCAGGTCTCACCACAACTTTGCAACAGGCTGCCACAACTCAGACTCAATTAGATAAATATCACTGCAGCTTTGATTTAAGCTTATCTGTGACCCAAGATCAGACCACCAGATAAACATTAAAGCAAAGGATAACTTTTCCTGGTGTAGCTCACTAGTATAAAACCAAATAACAACACAACAACAACCAAAAAAAAAAAGCCAGAGCTAGTGGGAGTGTGTCTATACAGAAAATGAGCACGATGGGTTACAAAAGGAAAAAGAAGTATTACCTTAAATGACATTTACTCTATTGTTAAATGCTTGAAATACTTTTTTTCACCACCTCAAAAAAATCTACCTGAAAAGGGTACACTACAAATTTTACTCTTATTTTTACAACTGCAAATGAAAAAGAACATGGGTAACAAAGAAATAATAGAAGACATTAAAACCTCTTTGTCTCTCAGAATTGTGTTATTTTAGGCAACTTACAGAATCTTCCCCTCAAGAGAACACTGTTCTAGAGGACCACAGTACACTTGGTTGCATAACTCTGATCTTAAGGTTAATAGGGAATTAAGTATCTTCTAGTGAAAAGCTCTTCCAAAAAAATACAGGAGAGGCTTCTTGCTCAAGCTGGTAACAGGCAAAATGAGCTGCTGTTAGGTAATTATGAGTAAGCTATTTCAGAAGGGTTTTTCTAAGTTTGTGTCATAGGATGCTTAAAGCCAATGAGACATTTCCAAGGGAACGCTATCGGCCTCGTAAGGAACGTGGCCTACAGCAACATGAGCTCATACCAACGCTCCACCCGCCCTGCACAGCCTCCCAGGTTAAGTCATCCCCACCAGAGTGGGGCCTTGCGAGGGCATCCCTCTGAGCTGAAAGGCAAGCACAGATAAAGGCAGAAGCCCTGCCCAAGCCCCAGAGCACACCTCGGCCATGTCCTACCAAGGACCTACAATGAAGCGGTTTCTGCCAGAGGTTCTTGCCGTTACCCACGTTTATGGGTTTATTTATGCTATTTTTATCCTATTCCCTCCTTTCTGATAGGCATCCAAACAAAGCAACCATCCGATCTAATCCACTAGGCATTTCTATTACTTCATCACCAGATTATCTCAACACCTTCAACTCCAGCTTGATTCTCACAGCTCCCACATAGCAAAGGAATATCACAATGCAGTCCCACGGCTGGGAGAGACAGACCAAAGGGCTGAATTAATTGCCTTTGGTCACAGATGAGGGCTACAAGAGAGCTGAAAATTCAATGCTGAACCACAAGCACATGCTTCAATATCAGTAATAGCTTCTTCTGGGTAAATTAGCAAGGTGCTGAGCATCTTCTGAAACTCCATGGGAGTGATCACTCTCCAGCTAGACTTCAGATGCATGAAACAGCTTATAAACTAGACAGTAAACATGTCCTTAATTCACTATTCAATACAGAAGACTCTATGTGCCTATAATTTTCTTTTAGTTATACATGCCCTATTTCATATACATTCAATAAAAGACACTTCAACGCCATCATGGATTTCTTTATATTAAAACAACAGGAACAGGTATATTCAAATTTCTTGGTGCACACAGGTTTCTGTGCAGAACCCCCATTAGAATCAATGCACAAACCAAGGTACAAGTATATTCCCACAGGACTGATGGTAAACGACAAAAATGGAAACTGTTTGGGATTTAGAACTCTTCCAGCAGCTCAGCACCATGGGGCACATTTCAAACCTAACTGCACATGAATTTTCTAAGTTCTCTTCACAATGCTTCTACTAAAGTCACAATTCAAAGCCAGGAAGCTCATAGTTTGAGAATTTTCCTGGCTGTTTGTCTACCCTGAACATCTCCCAGTGCCATTAAATGGCTCCACCAAAGAGTTCAGATGGCAGCTCTCCCCAAGTTGTTCAGGGAGCACAACTCCCAAAGATTCCACTGGCTATGTGCTGTTACTCCCACACGATGCACAAGCACCAGAATGGACATACTTTTAACACCATCCTACACAACTAAGAATCATCCTCATTTATTCTTCCCCCACAAATCTGATCAGACCATTTTATTTCAGTGGGAAACACAGATGCTCTCCACTACAGCAGTTTCAGAAGTCAGTAACTTCATGGGTGTCAGCAGAACTGCAGCTGTTGAACACTTACATGTGGAATAAACAATGAGCCCCAGAAGGTTCTCAGCACATCACAGGATCACTTCTGAGCATGATATTCTAGTCAACATTAAAAAAATCTTAATTACAGTAAGTCACACAGAACTCAAAATATTTAATTTACAGGTTTTTTATAAAGGTAAATTTTATCTGTGTTCCCTAGGATTTGTACCAGCCACCCAGACAGCAGATTGATTTACACAGTGGATAAATTTGGCCTTTCTCACATATATGCTTGACAGTGAGGAAAATTGCACCAACTCTAGGAAGTTGCACAGTTTGTCCTGATCTATGTTTTATTCTTTCACATACACCTCAATTTGAAAGGAAAAGAAATAGATATCAGATGTGACAAGTGTATGGTTTTTTCCCCTGATATCTGACTGTTCATTTTGCCTTGGAAGGGCTGGAGCACCTTTCAAAAGTTTTAGCCCTCTGTTTCTGAGGAACTTATCCTTGTGGCATGTCTGTCAGTTTTCACAGTGCTCAAGCAAGTCTCTGCAATTTTCACATAATGGCAGTTGTTGACAGGTTGTTAGGGCTGACAGTGAATATGTTTGAAAAACTGTCAAGCTGGTGAAAAAAATTAGAGGAGAGAGAGGGAGCCTCCTTACATTCGTAACAGCATGTTAAACTGTAAATGCATTCTCAAAATGCACAGGCCGACTTCCAGTCATGTTACTTGCTCTGCAGTGACAGCATATGTGAATATATGATCCTGAAAAATTAATGTCAGATGGTTACTTTATAGGTCATGGTCACATTTACTGTTTACCTTTATAGAACTGATTTTACCTCCAATGGTCAATAAGAGCTGTTTCAAGCAAAGAAAGTGCTAGAAATACGGTGCTACTGCTGCCAGCTTTTAATTAGCTTAATACTGCTTGTGCCAGAGGTATTACTGCCCAAATGACACTGCATAGAGGTGGTATGGAAGAAGATCATCCAAAGCTCCTCTGCTGAAGAAAGGCGAGTGACCAACAGCAGCTATAGCTGAGGTCCAGCCTTGAACCTTCCTCCACAGACACCAGTATCAGTTTCATTGGAATGGTTTACTCAAAACTGTGAAAGTCCTCAGAAACATATTGGCATAGATTGCAACATCTCTATACATATTGAACAGCACTGTACTCAGAAATGCTCCTTTGAACAAAGAAGATAGAGAAGCAGGGCAGGTCAGCATAATCATGGACATTGTTATAACCATGACAGAGTACTATGTGCAATATCCACAGCAAGAAAAGTTGCCTAAAATTTCTCTTGCGTAGGAATTTGATACAGTCAACTATGTAAGAGGAGTGTTCCAGTAGACAGCAGTTAAGTTTACAATAATAGGTCAAACAGAAAAATAAAGTTAAGAAGAGGCAGAAGAACTGAAGTAGATAAATGAGTGAAGTAAGAGAAGAGGACTGCAAGGTGACATGGAAAAATTGATGGTATCTCCCCAGGTTACAAGCAGCATCAGCAAGTAAATATGCTGGGACTTGGAAACATATAATAAGATACAGAAATAATAAGGTATAATAAAAAGATAATATGGAAAGTCACAGAAACAGAATAATAAAGAGGAAGATTAAAAATGAATTGTGCAAGAAAGTCTAGATAATGTGACTAGGAAATACCAAGCTCTGTCCTATGAAGAGGAAGAAGGGTCCATGAGGTTGAGTGTGGGTTGGCATCCCAGACTGAGCTCAAAACTTGATGTGTCACAGAAGACTTCTTCCAGCTCCAAGAAGAACCCCCATTTATTTGAAGAGAAGCAGGATTAGGTCCTAATCCTTCTGCCTCACTATCCAGTAAAGTGAGGATAATAATTGTATTGACAGGTAATTCTGTCTCACAGGAGTATTCTAAGGATTACGTAGCGTCTGCACTGTGCTGTGAAATGCTAAGTGCTAAATATGATTATACAGGGATTTCCATCCAAAGATCTCAAAGCACTTTCCAAACATTAATAATTGAAGCTTTATAATACCCTTAGGACTGCACATGTAAAGAAGGCAAACAAGATTCAGGGCTCAGCAAAGCGGGCAAGGATTATTAGACTTATTTTATAGTGGATAAACTGCACCACAGTGAGATTAAGTGACTTGCCCAAAGTAACAGAACAAATCAGTGACACTTCAGAAAATGAGTCTAGAAGGCCAGAATCCTTCACACTTTGCACAGGAATGGAAAGGTGCACGTGGAATGAGAGGGTCAATCAGCTTTTGGAAGGAGGATGGATCAGACCACAACAAAAAAAAAAAAAAAGTGGAACATCCAGAGAAGACTGAAAAGAGCAGCAGAAGAAAAATAAACAGAAGAGAGTGGCAGAGTTTGTTTATTTTTAGGTACGCAAGCAAGAGCCAATAGAAGAACTAAGACAATGCCTTAAAGCAGCAAAAAGTACAGTTTATTGGCATGAGGTATAGCCACTACCACGAACATCAATTCGTTGCCTCACAGATTCAACAAAGAAGATAGAGAACACATGTCAGAACTCAGATTAATTTCCCAGGGGAAATACAAACACAGAAGGAAATTAAAATCATGTTAGGACAAGGAATCAAGAAATTAGAATGACAGAAGACTGGTAAGACTTATGGATGGAATAACCTCTTCTCAATTTCTAGAACAAAAAGGCTAAGTATTTACAGAATCCTTCAAAATCACTTTGGTACAGTTATACAACTTAAACTGACACTGAAACAGACTTGAAACTCAAGATGCTGAGGACAGTTTCAGGAAATCACGGCAGTCTTGACATATAAGAAAGAACCTAAGTATTATCAAAGGCAGCTTCTGAGAACATTTAAGAATTCAGTTTTGTACATGATGACAAAAAAAGATCTTGTCTAGCAAATATGACTGAATATAAAAAATGTGACTCTAAACTGAATTTACTTTGTGTTACAGGGTTAGGACACGGCCAACCAACACATTGCAAACTACTGGTATTCTAGTACATTGAACATGACCTTCATCTAACAGCCAGCAAGACTTTGGAGCAAAGAACTCTGGTACAGAGCTGCAACACTCAAATAAGACACCACAGCAGATGCTGAACATGAAAGTTAGTTGTCAGGACCAGCATTTGGAGAAGAAATGGTTTCTCTCAGTGTGTATCTACAAGTCTCTCACAGGCTCCTCTGCTAGCAGGAGTGTAAGACCAGGTTTGGAGGAGGCAGTAAGTGGAGCAGACTATTAGTGGTCACCTCAACATTGCTAATTCTCATTTCACTGCAAGAGTGAAAAGGAAGAATGTTTTCACCTCCACAGAGCAACGCAGAGAAACTGTTTTGCCCAGAAGAAATGAACACATGTCCAAGATCTGTTTAACCTGCTAGAAAGGTTTAAAGGAAACACTACAAATCTATACAAATACAAATGGTTTTATAGACAAAGAGGAAATTAAGAAAACATACATTACAGTAAACTCAGGAGGAACACAGAAGGATTACAGTTACGTAAGGTTTTATGTATTTGCTGAAAAAATGATACTGAAATAGAACTGCTAACTTGAAAGTGGTACTCCAGAAGTATTCTTGGTTTCACTTCATTTGTTTTAAGATATTGTTAAAGGAGAGAGCATTTCCCTGCTAACTCCAATGCAGCAAACAAGCCTTGAAATAAATACAGGAGCACAGCACCTGCAAAAAATGAAGTGTCTTTGATTCTGGTCTCTCTTCTGCACCAGCTTCCCAGTTTTGCTTTTGCTAAATCTTTTTCTTCTGTGTCATACCATATAATGCTGGGCACTTAGCTTAAAAAGATAATATCTAGCATTAAAGAGTGCTATGAATATACATGGTTAATACTGACCAAAAGGATAAACTCTGAAGCAGTATTTTCTCCCCTTTAATGGAATTAAATTAGAGCTGAGCAATAGGATTTGATACTGACAGGAACCTCATGACCAGCTTTGTTACAAGTGCACTACAAACAGTTTTAGTTTAAAGTGATCTTAAATACAGACTATTTAGTGTTTCCCTGCTTACAAACCTTTCAGCCTCATTGTGAAAGACACTAGAGACCTGTAGTAAAGATTTGAAAAGACTCTGAGAAGTCTCAGATGTCTGAAGACCTGAATCAATTTCCCTGTAAGCCAGTGTGAATGTTCCTTTTCATTTTCAAGGAAACGTTGTGAAAAACACAGATACAAATGTTTATATACAGAAAGATGGAATCTCCCATTAATCCCCACTTCCTAAATTTCCACACTTCCAACTGAGTTAATTGGGGTTTTGCTACTGACTTCATCAACAAAAGGATCAGGATCAATATTTTCTGAGATAAAATAATAAACTCAGTTCTTTTGTTTCCTAAATAAAACTTAACATTTCCATCATCCAGATGCTTTTTTTGAAGAGTCAATTTGGTAAGAAGCTGATGACCTCTCTTTGACACGCAAAGGCTGTTCCTACTCTAAGGAGGCAGCTCTCAACTCAGTTTTCATAAAATCCAACTCCCTGCAAGTAAAGGAATGTACCAGGTACCAAACCTTCATTCTTTCACTTCTTACTGATACATGAGACTTGCCAGATTAAGGATTTTTGCCAGCATCAAGACCATGGAATTTTATCCATTCCTATATCAAATGCAAATAACATGTACTGTTCTTTTTGTACTTTAAAAGCACAATGGAGCAACTTTAAAAGCAACCAAAGGAGAATAAATAAGAACAGTCTCTAGTCTGCAATGGATTTCCATCTTTGGGACTAAATTACACAACTGGACTTCAGTATTTTAAAATTATAGGTTTTTCTTTATTTTCCACAATACTTTGGAAAATAAATAATTTAATTCCACAGTATAATCCTTATACTCAAGAAAGTCTGAGTACTACCAGCACAAACCAAGAGCATCTAACTTCAGATTGGAAAATTCC
>NW_008631800.1:178636-197927 GCF_000691845.1 Merops nubicus
AGAAATTGGCTCAGTGAGGTGTAAATACCTGTGGTATGAAGCAGCTAACAAGAGCACTACCTTCACCCTCCTGCTACATTTGTTGCTTGGTATTTCTGCAGTACATATAATGTTTGACACCACTAATGAGTTTGTCCCCAAAAGAAGCACATTGTGTGTGCCACACACAGAGCCCTAGCTCTGATAATCTCAAAATAACAGAACGAAAATTTCTAAAAATTATGTAAGATAAGCAGCTTTTTTGCATTCTAAAATAAGCAAATTTTTTTCCTATTCATTGCCATTAACAAGGAACTTGTGATCTAATAAATGTCACAATCAGTTTCATTTAATTAAAATAAATATTATACAGTAACGCAGATTGACATTTATATCTTCATTTACGTGAAGTTGGATTTATGGTCAATGCTTTATTTGATGGAGGCCACAAATAATGGCTATTAAACTGCCACAGGATGGACACAAGATCACATTAATGAAATTAGACAAGGCAAGGCACTGATATATGGAGCCCTCCCGCTAGAAAATAAAGTAAGTCATGTCCAAAGCAGATGTTTTCTTTGGCTGCAGTTTAAGTTTGTTAAATTTTTAGTGGGCAGATTAACTTCCTATACCCAAAGGTGGAAAGGAACAGCACTCCCATGACAATGCCTCTCAAGAGGCATCCCAATTAAGGCGGCACAAGCTCTGCTTCCCTTGTCAAACACATTCATGCAAGAATGACTCTTAAGTGTGAAGAAACATCTAATACTAATTATTAAATTTCAGTTAAGAAGCCCGAAATAAGGTTTTTGTGCTTATTGGTGAAATAAATACCTCGTCTCCCTATTTTGCTAACTAAACAAACCAGGGAGCTAACTACAAATGCATTCAAGTTCATCTTGACTTTTTTTTTCTTTTCCTTTCCTTTTTAAGAAAATATATCAAGAGTTTTGGAATATTGGTGTAAGGTTATCACAGGGCAAGCAGAAAGGATCTGAGGGAAAAGACATTTCCACAAGGGAGGACTCTCCTCTTACCTCTGCAGCTGCACCCTCACCAGTTTATCTAGCCCATCCTGGAACATGATGCACTGGGCAACAGTTCACTGCTTCTCACTCCGAAGTTTTCCACGGAAGATAGTACTGCAGTATCTGTCCTCACAGTGCTTAACAAATCAGGCTAGTCCATAGCTCTGCTGCAGTGAATAAATAATCCCAAGTAGCAGAACATTGTGAAAAATGAAACAAACTTGCCTCGTGGGCAAATTATCTAACTGGATGCTGTGGGTGAAGTTCAGATAAACATTCAGTTACATGGAATAGCATCTCAAAGTTTGATATTTATCTTTGTGGATTTATTTTCACCTCAGGATCTTCATGTGCCATGCTAATGTGATGCCACACAGGTTCAGGAGGGAAAAAAAAAAAAAAGTAAATCAGGCACAGTCATTTTGGGAGGCAACACAGACAACAAGAAGTGTCAGGACAATGAAAGTCATTATATTTTCTGCTTCTGAACTAGACAAATGGCTTTTAAAGCTATGACTTCTAAAGAATGGCTTGGCTTGGTCATTTATGCTACAACTTAAGCATTACAAGCCTAAGGGTCTGGTCTAAATAACAATACCTTCATTAATCAATTTATAACAGCTGAGATCCTATTTCTAGCTCTAGAGAGGAATGCAATCTAGTCAGCTGAAATTTGGCTTCACATTCCTCAGGCTCAGGTGAAAATGGCACTGCAAATAATTTAGACATCTCTGGGCAATTTACTCAATAAATTATCCAACTTTTTGATCTATTTATCACAGGGGATGGAGCTGATTTAACTAACAACTTTACCTGCCTTATTCCAGAAAAATTTCTGCATTCTGCTTCAAGTTCTCCCTTGAATAAAATTAATTTCCTTATGGAGATAAATCTATGCTTACGTTTCTTGAGAATCCAGCCACAGATAAATCCGAGGCCTCAGGCACTTCCACACCACAAAAATCATGCAGTGATGAAATCTTGTTGGCTCAACTTGTGACTTTTAGCCATTGTCAGATGCAATACCAGGTCTAAAGAAGATGCAATCCCTTCCCAAGAGTCTTACCAGATGGGCTAAATATGCAAACTATCCTGTTCCTCTTGATCTGCACAATTTGTTCTACCTTTCAGAGCCACGGTGCTCTGCAGAGTGACATAGAGCTTGGCAATATTACAGCCCCACTTCTCCTCACTTCCTTCTTGGTGTAGGCTGTCATGAAACAATCTTTGCCTCAACCCAGAAGACCACAGTCAGGTCCTTCACAGGCATATGATGTGAAATCATCAGATGGCCCAAACTACCAAACAGGTCCCCTGTTCATTATCTCACCCCTTAGGTCTGTCCTTGGAGCCTCAGGGATTCAGATCTGTGACACTGTAACTAACTGCAACACCCAAGCTGCCCGTGGCTCCAGGGAGTCCACTCTGTGAAAGTGGAACAAGACAGAGGAGATTTTATAGGGGTGTTTCCCTTTTGCTCTGTTGGTGCCCTCACCCCGCTGGAGAGACTGAGGAATGCCATGAGTGCAGCACACCTGATTTCATGTGGGGTACCTGGAGTACAGCATGGGATGTGCTGGCATCTGGGGGGGTGTGCTCACACACCACCACCAGCTCCAATGCCCCTGCAGCCAGCTGCCCACCTCGGTGGGAACACAGCAGGTCGTGCCTCCAGCATGGCTTTGGAAGTTTTGCCTCCATTTCAAAACTAGGTTTGAGAGGAAACAGTGTGAGAGAACTTTCCAAAAAGTTCATTAGTTGGACTAATTTCTTTCAATCCATTTTATTTTCAAGTATGCTTATCCAGCATTCAGTCAAAGGGCAGACTCCGAGCCCCAAGGCACACTCCAGCTCAGCATCCTTGCCATGAGCACCCACTTTAAGAAGAATTGCTACCTGGCAGGAAAACCAAAATCAGATTGATCTTAATGACTGAAGGGCTGAGCCCTTTATTTTGGTCAGCTTTCTAGGTAAGTTAAGATGTGCTCTCTGCTACACCTTTCTCATTACAGGTAACCTTTGTTAAACAAGTTTCCCTTGGTGTGCAAAACCCCTATCACATTTCAACAGTAAGCAACATGGAACCAAAGTGTAGAGCAGACATCTCACAATATACTATTATTTTATGCATACGCAGAATTTTGATGAAATTAAGACAGTCTACCAGCTACAGTAAGGGAAGAGCCCCAGACACCTGCAAATGCTGCTCTTTTGTTCCTACGCATCTCTCACACAACGTTCTAATAAGCCAGCCCTTCAAGAAAGGGCTTCACAACGTTGTTTTCTCAGCTCATGCAGATGAGTCATTAAAAATCGAAGGTTTGTTGTCAGAAAGCCACACATCACTCATTCCTTTACTGATACTGACGTACAGGAAAAAAAAATAAAATCCTTGTCTGCGTGAAGTTTCTGTGCCTGTGACCTTCGCCATAAATATGCACACACAAAGCCTAATGACAGCCCTGCTGAAATCAAAAGAAGTTTTCCCATTGTAGCGTCGAGTCTACCAAGCTTCAACTCAGTCATTACAAATCAGGCTGCTGAAAAGACAGGGTTCCTTTAAACAAGCCCAATTGCCTGTACAAGCTACACTACTTTCCACTTTCCTCTTTTACCATGCAGAAGTTAGGGCAACATTTTTCCTGTCAGACTGCTCAGCATGAATAATAGATACATCATTTTTTAACTGTCAACAAAGTATCTGTAAGAGGTGCACTTGGTCCTTTTGAATATCTACAGCAAACTGTTTATTTGGCATCACACAGAGCTCATATTTTTCAACTAGGAAAGAAATTACTAAAGAAGACATACATGTTAAGCCATAGAAATAACTCTACTCACACCTTATTATCCTTATGTAATATTTAATTATCTCCTCTCCTACTCCCTTGCATCAGTGACAATTTGCTCAATGATGTGTCAAGAAGACGGAAAAAAAAACAAAACAAATGAGGTCAAATCTGTGCAATAATATGCACTGGTGTTTACTTACCAAGGGCCAAATCCTCAGCAGCTGCACAAAGCACAAGTCCCATGCAGGCGGTTGAGCTCTGCTGACTTACACCAGCTGTGGGCTAAACACAACTGCTGAGAAACAGATTACACTTCTGTCAGCCGAAATGTAAACCGGGCGATACTGCAGATACAAAAAGCAAAGACCTTCCAGGAGAGCTGAAGCTGTACTGGTAGGGTGACAGCTTCTCCCATGCACAGAAGAGGACAAGTTTTTCCCGTGGTGCAAATGGCCACACTTCCCCTGCAGCTCAGCTCAGGGCCACCCAACGTTCATGCTGCTGTGGTCTCCTTCACTTCCTTCATAACAGTCTCCCTTCTCCTACCTTCCCTTAAACAGCCTGTTCAGACAGCACCCCAGCAAGGCTCTTCTGACAGCAGCACTCTGCTGTCCCCTCTCCACCTACACACGCTGGAGGTGACCATCCTCTCAGTTGTGCCAATCTGAACATTTCTGTGGCCATGCTCTAAATCAAGTATGTGAAGTTACACTCTTCAAGAATGAAATACAATGACTGTTGGAAACTTAGAGCCCAACTACACAAAAAGCTGAAAAGGAAAGGCATGGTGGGCATTGGGAACTGGAGTCACAAGTGATGGTGGGAAAGGAGGGCCTCTGAAAACAGATCTGCCACAACAGCACTATTTAAATGTCAGCAGTAAGTCAACTTGTTTCTTTGGGCTATGGCTGAGCCTCAGGGGCCTCAAATTTGAGGTTCCCATCATGGCTTATTCCAAGAGCTACCTGATATTTAAAGGGCAAACACCTTCTCAGGTGAGGTTTCAGCTGGCACGTTCAGTATTTAAAGCTTTCCTGCATATACACAGATAGGTAAGTAATCAGCAGATACTTATGTGCCATTGTGTAACAATCTGACAGTGGCCAAAAAGTGGTTGGTAGCTGAGCTGGGATCAAAACACCCATATTCCTAACTAGATGACAGCAAACATGCCAAAAAGTATCACAGCTGCCTGTGTAATGGCCACCACTTACCCTCGTGCTCTCCGAAGAGTTTCTTTGTGTGTTCAGGCCACCATATCTAGTTTGGAAGGATCTTTTGACTTCCCTCCAGTGTTAGTGCCAACAGGAGCGGTGGTGGGCACACAGCACAGCAATTCAGAAGTCACACGAGCAAGGCAAGAGGTCCCTTTAAAAAAACAGCCACCTACTTCCCACATATTAGAGTTTTCATTCTTGATAGCACCACTAGAGCTGAAAAACTAATAGGAGACATTGGGAAAATTAGGACAGGAAAAAAAAAAAAAGGAAAAAAGAAAAAAATAGACAGACCTAAGAGTGAGGATAGCATTACTATAACCTGACAAACCATTAAAAAGGTCAGTATCCATTTTAAATATGTGAACAAATGAACAGAATACAGCATGTTCAGCTCATGTTAAGAAGTATTAATGAGCATAGCTTGCAGTTCAGTTTACTTAGCTCTTTAAATAAACACGGGCTATTGGAAATGTTATACAACAACGCAAGCACCGTACGTGTAGCTCCAGCTCCTGTCATTCCCCCAGATGAGTTACAAATCTACAAGAACTTGTCTGCTCCATGCTTGCAGCCACCGCTAAACTTAAATTAGTAACTATGTAGGCCTCTTCCAAGGCATATCAGAGACCAGCTGTGCAAGGACCTGTCACCTTCTTGTCAGTGAAAGTTTTCTGTCCAAAGAACTTTCGTCATCCCCCATTCCTCAAGTAGCTGGATGTCACTTGAAGAGACAGCTGAAGTCACTTGCAATGAATGGTCTCAAATCAGAGCTCACTGCCCTTGTCACAGAAAGTCTCACCCCGCAGCTAAAACTGTCACTGATCATGTTTAGATATGTACGCTGAGGTATCAGATTAGAAAAGAGTATGCACGAGATGGGAGTTTAAAAGAGGCCAAGTTGCAAGGAAAATCTTAATAGGGAGAGTTGAGGGCTTGAAGGGTTAGTCCTTTTCCAAACCCAATTTATATTTCCCATCAAATCCAATAAAAAATATCTAGCTTCTAAAAACGGCATGTTTCCAACCAACATATTCAAGAAGAAGCTAAAACTTTAAGTACTTTGGCCAGAGAGCAAGTAGATTGCTAGGATATTATGGCATCTCTTCAGCAAGTTACTTCATTAATAGGAAAATACCCAAAAGGCATATTCTGACCTCAAGATTAATGCTCAAAATGGAAGATGCATATGCTATAGTTAAAAAAAGAAAGGAAAAAAATACGTATTAAATTGGCATACTCTTAAGAAACTCTTGAAAATGTGGTCATATCTGCTGTTGGGCTCTGACCCCCTGCTCCTACCAGGAATGGCAGCGGTGCCTCCCGGTTAGGGCAGGAGCTGGAGCAGCCCGGGCTCCACAGCTGCCTTCCCAGCTCAGGTACTGGCTTTTAGGTGACTCCTTTAGACTCTCACTCATTTCTAGGAAATCCAGCTTACCCACGGGCAAACCTCGCTGTGGGGGCTTGCCAAAGAGCACTTGAGGACACGTTTCTAAGACTGACCACTACACTAAAAATAGCAAAGTGCAAGTTGGTTTGCAGCTGCTGGTAGCAAGACAAAGGACACTGACTCATCCGGGAGATGCTCGTTACAGCCTACATTTCATGTTACTCTCTTCTCCTAAGATACTGCCACACCAAAATGTCATAGGAGCTAGATCCTGGGGAATACTCTGCAGATTTGCCAATGCTACACTGCAAACTCTGGTGCTCCTCAGGGCCAGCCCCAGAGCAGTGCAGGAACAGCAGAAGATCCAAGAGAGGCCATTTCCAATCCAGCAGCTCCAGAACAATGATTTCTCTGCTATGCACCTCCTCAGCAGGTGAATTTTAGTGAGACAGTTAGCTAAAGGCATGAGGACTGGCTTTAGTCAACGGCTCCAGAAGACACCTGAAGGAGAAGGCAGGAGTGCTTTCTCTTCTGTACATGGGCATCTCCTGAGAAGCTGGAGATAGATAGACCAGTAAACCTTGACAAAGCTCAACTCCTGCTGCAGCCTAGGAATTGAGAAGCCATATTTGTGCTTTCACTCATGCCTGCCCAATTCTCTTTCAAGGCTTTTAAGGACTTAAATATATTTGGGCCCATCTCTGTCTTAGAAGTTGAATTAGCCAGTACCTTATTTCCCATATATAAAAGAAAATGTAATCTCTAGTCAGAAGCATTGAGCTTCTTTCCTCTTACTCTTGCACTGTTGGCTTGAGAACAAAATAGTTTGTTCCAACTACTTATTTGTTAAGACTCTTTGCTTTGTTTCTTCTGGAAAACATGGCCTGAGAAATTTTGCTCCAAATTTCATATGCCAAAACTCTCTCCACAAACGAAGCTCAACAGAGTGAAGGAAATTAATTCCAAAATTCTTTTTTTTAAGTATATTTGTTTTGTTCCTGCCTGAAAACACAGCAGAGAAATTTTATTCCAGAAAATGTGTAAGAGTTCTCTTCAGAAGAGGAAACAAGTCTTAGTTCAGGAAGTTGTCTTCCTCACCTTCCAGGCTCCCCAAAAATCACAAGCATGTACAAAGCAGAATTACAATCCAAACTGACTCTGCAACCAGCATTTGCAGGTTTTGCTACCGAGAAGTCCTTCAAATAGCAACTGCACACTAAGAACCAGTAGGAAGTACATCAGTCCATGCTGAAGAGGACCTGACAATGAGCTCCTACCTACCAGGGAAGGTGTCTCAGAGAAGACAAGAAAGGATGATATGTCCATAAACGGAACACAGGAAGTGACCACAGCTGTCTTAAAGGAAGCTGAACTTAACACAAAAGGGCTCAGAGGATGACCTTCATTTTAGACAAAGACTATCCATCTGAGTGGGTCAACTGGTAAATGGACTTCTTTAAAATAATCAACAGAGAGTATTTGTTACCTTCCTGAACCAACTAGACCAGCATGGGAAAGTGTGTATGTGGTTTAGCCCAGGGTATAAAACTGAACAACCCCGTGAACTTCAAAGAAGGCTGGAGAGCTGGCTTCAACCCTGCTTCCCAGAGACGTTCAGCATACAGTGCACCTTTACAGACCAGCAAAGGGAACCTCACCCACATCGTCATCCAGCAGTAACGTTTGTGTTGTGATCTCAGACTGCTGCTAGATCACTCCAATCAAAATCCCATGCAACACTGAATTTAAAAGTAATTTAAAATTTCTAAATATTTTTTATATTAAACACTAAAACCTCATCACGTGAAAGAGCTGAAAAACTGTCCAGAGAGTACTGACCCCAAACAGGAGCTCCTGGATGCTCAGCCCTTTTGAAAATCAGGCCACTGCTTCAGAAACCTAAACACAGGCTAAGGATCCTGACTGTAGGATCCTATTTTTGCAAGTCTTTGGTCTTTCATTTTCATAGCATGGTAAACAAAGCATCTTTTTTTCCTTCCCACTAGAAAGTACTCAGGGTTCAGAAGTTTATTGGAAACATCGCTGACATCCAAATCAACGCAGACTGCAAAAACAACAGGGCTGACAAGACAGAACACTTTCAAAACATCACACTGATCATTAGAACAGCAGAGCAAAACATTAATATCATAAGCTTTTGCAGTCAAGGACTCTGCTCTAGCTGGGTATAGCTCTTTAAGCAACAGAAACCTGGGAAAATAGACTTTGAAGATAAATAGATGGGTTTGCTTTCCAGCAAACAAATACAGGATCAACAAAATTGAACATGATGACTATTCCATAGGCAACAGTGATGCTGCCATGCAGATTTTCAGAAGTGTCACTACAGCAAATAAGCCTCTGTTTTGCTCTTGGGAGGAACAGAAAGTGAGAAAGTAGAGTAGATCGCAAACGACGTTTTGGCAAAAAATAGATGAAAAATAAACTCTCCTCATCATTAAGCTCAACTTTCAGTTGACTCAGACTCAGGACTGGCATTGATGCAGAGTAGTAGTGGTGTAGCTTTAATAAAAAAATATATTTATTCTGAATACCTCCAAACAGAGAAGCTATTCTTTTGGCACTGTGGAAACAAGGAACAAAACCTCAGAAATAGTAATTCAGATTTAATAGAGGAGGGTCCTATTTACAAAAGATGTTTAGGAGTAAACCCAGCCCTATTCCCTCTAAATTCAAACCCAACACCAGATGAAAGCCTCTTTTGTCTGATCCAAACTGAAATAAATGGCAGCTTTATACACTGATAAAACTGAAGATACATCTTTTTGGACACTGAAGGGTCTTTCTTTTGGAGTTCCACATGTGAAACAACTCCTTACAAATATGAACTTCATATGTTTTAGTGACCCGAGTGCCTGTAGTCCAGTCCTTTCACAAACAGACCTACTGATGACCTCAATGGGAGTTATATCCATAGAGAATCAATACTGCTGACACTGAATTAATGGGGTGCAGATACACTATGTTTGATACATGAACATAAGAAATAATAATTATTTGGGAGCTTGGTCTTCAAAGCTAGTAACTTTTACTGGAGGTGCTAGGTCCTTCACTATTTATATTATTTCATTATTGAATTCTTTTTCGGAGCAAAGACTTTGACCTGACAAACACCTTGTCCTTGCCAAAGTTTGAATTTTTACAACAAGGAAACCAAAAAGCCTCATTCTCCTGATGTCTACACAAGACAGTTTGGCAGTAAACTGTATCTTTATTATTGTGTTATCATTGTGCTGTTTCAGTTAAATATCTGAGTTTGTCAGTATTTCCATTATTCCCTTGCCATAAATGTGTTCTTGAGTGAGACTTACAAATTGAAGGCCCTGGTTCTCCTCGAAACTAAATTAGGAGTTAGTGCTTGCATGGCATGTATGAAAAGGGGGAGAGACTCAAGGTTCTGAAGGAAAAACAACAAAAAAAAAGGATGCTTTGGATACAGGATGCTGAGTTTGCAGACATCCACATATACAGGGTGAGCCCCATGCAGCTCACATTGTTAAACGTGTAGGAGATGATGCATAGACCTCTTGTAAATGCTTTTGCAATAAATGAGTATGCTGCACTAACTCCAGGCTTACCTGTCTCTAAACAGAGTACAACTATTGTTTAACTGAACATGTCAAGTTTGAAAATTGTGTTTTCAATGAAAGGCAAATCTGACCAAGTGAAACAAAGAGGACTTTGAAGGTAAGAGCTTCCAGATCTTTATTCCCATTGCCGACAATGATCTGATGAGTCATTTTATGAGTTTGTGTACATTTAGATTACCACACATTCGCCAGTTTTTAACTGGAGGATACTAGCACCTGCTTACTCTTCATCCTGGGGTGTTGTGAAGATTCAGTAACATTTCCACGTGTTAAGCATTAGAGAAATGCTCAGCAGTTCTACTGTCTGATTTAATGTTCCCTTTCCTGGAAGCTGGGATAGAGTTACAATTTTCATTCTAAGCTTACTTCATATCGCTTCTCTTGGCAGAGGAAAGTTCTCTCCTTAGCTGCATATCACAGCACATATCCCAAAAACAGAACCAGTGAATTTCAGGCGAAAAAAGAGAAAAGCTCTAGACAGCCATGGCATGCATTCTGGTGAAGAACAAAACCAACCCCACTCACCAGTGTTTTAGTCTGATTAAAATTCAGTCATTTTCCCGCATATTTTTGCTGTGATTCTGCTGTGCTAGTTTTTCTGTCCATCTCCATCCTTCAGCAGCCTCAGTGGCTCAGCGAGGTCACTCTGCTGTATGTGACATCACACGTCACAGTCCCCACGGTAACCGCTGTGTTGTCACAAACAGTACCAGAGGAGGAGGAGGGGGAATCGAGTTAGAAAGGGGTATTTACACACAAATATCTTGGCAATCAAAAAGACTGGGAAAGGAAATGCACAAAAAGCCTATGACAGCTTAATGAGGTTTTGGTAACATGCTGTAGTTTTCCAACTGTGTTCAAGTGTGATCTTTGTTCTTAAAATCTGATTTTCCTTACTTTTATGGACTTAAAAGAACTACATCCATTTTGCTCAGCACAGCAATCTGAAAGTTCACATGTCTGATTTTATTATTTAATGTGTAGAAAGAATTGCATTTCAACGCCTGCCGAAGAAACTGCCTTTTATAAAGACAGTCTACAGAGATATGTTTGGAATTTTAAATCCTGGTGTTTTGCTTTTTCTTTAATCTTTTATTAATGGTTTGTGTTCCCATTACTCCAAACTGAGCACTAGGTTGCTGGGGAAAAGCGCCAATCAAATGTGTACAGCGACTGGAACTTATCTGAAAATAAAGGAGGGTTAGCTGAAAAAAAAAAAAAATCACTATTTCTGAGATTTAGGCCTGTGATGGCCATCTTGAATTGAAAGAAAATTAAGAAAAATGAGAATAATTTTGACAGCAGCAGGTCAGCAGGCATCAAGAGAGATTGGAAACCAGGTCTCCCATTTGCCTTTAATTCTGACTGATCAACCTCAAGAGGTTTTGACGGAACCAAATTCAAATGCCACTTACTTTTTCGTGACAGAGATGGGCATAAATTAACTCTGCCACCTGACCTGACCACAGCTCCTCCTGGGGTCCCTTCGTGATGATCACTCCTGCAAAGGATTTGTGTAATTTGAGTGTTGAGAGATAATGGTCATGATTTGCTTATTTGAACCCAGCCTATGAGAAAAAGGAAACAAAAATGTCCTCTGTCAATACTGACAGCTAAATCTTTATTTCCTGTCCATCCTCTGGAAACCTAAACTATTGCTTGCTGCCGAGTTATACCTGTGTGTGCAAAGATTATTTAAAAAAATAAATAAATAAATAAATAGAAGAGTGTGGCAAAAAAAAGGCCACTTTCATACACCCACCTTCCCTTCCCCGAGCACAAGGCAGCCCTGGTTAATCAGGCTGGGCAGTAGCCAAGTGCCTCACTATCCACAAAGCCCCAGGATGAGACAGGAACCCATTTGCTGTTTGCCCAGGAGAAGACAGAGCAGAGATGAGAACAGGGTAACTCCTCTGCAATATGCCCTTGTGTTTCAGGGGTGATGCAGGTCTACCCCATAGCTCTGGAAAGCCCTACTAAATACTGCTCTGTACGTGCAAGTGCTATCACCACTATCAGAGCACACTATCCTTCCTTATCTACAGATTTTTTTATTATTATTAAACCACCTTATAGCATTTAATAGGAAGTTTTATCACTGCTAAGGAATTCTGGATATAAAATTATCTACAAGAGTCATTTTAACCTGGCCAGAAACAGTGTTCATCATGTGCTGGTTCTAAGGTCACTATTTTAAGTAATGTGAGCAAAATATTAACATTTCTTTCGGTCACCTGAGGCGTTGTGGGGATACCACTGTGTGCCCCACACGTGAACCACACGTAAGCATGACCTTCAGAAAAGTAATTCAGACAGAAGGGAAGTGCTGGAGGCAACACCACAATACACCCTTCCTTGGAATTCATATGGAAAAAGCTTGCTGAGGTGTTGGTCAGTGTGCACAACCACCGCTTGAGAGGGGGAGGCAGGGTAACATGTCACAGATGTGTGTAGTATTAAAAAAAGAATAATGAAATAGAGGCCATTACACTCTAAAGAGGACAAAGTGTTCACAGGAAAAAAAAAATGCTTAAACTAAAATATGAAAATACTGAGAAATCTTTAGAAGAGTTTAGCTTCTGAGCACTAAAAAAAACCAAACTACCAGAGAAAAACCAAACAAACAAAAAAAACCACCAACTTTTCTTTTTATCAAGAGCCCTAAATGCCCAGGAAAAGAGACATATGTCATTCCTATGATGCTGGATATTTCTTTTCATCAAAATAGGGGTTACAGGTTCTGTATTCACTATTTACCACATTCTATTTAATGACCTTCTCTTAAAACTTACCTGGTGGGTTTAAGATACATATGATACTGTAAAGCAAAGTCTCAGCTTGGCCTACAAAGACTTGGGAGCTCCTGAACAGCAACATGTAAAATGTTTTTAAGACATTTTTAATGAAGTAACTGGAGTGCTTCACACACCCTGTAGAACTGGAGAATAAACAGAAGTTTGCTGCTCATCTAACTGAACCTACCTCTGTCTTTCACTACACCTCTAACACTGCCTGCTTCCAAAGACACATGGATAGCCCAACTGAAAAAAATCATGATCAATACCAATCAGATAAAATTCAAAATAGCAAATAAAGTTAAATTTGGAAATGATACAATGTCTCTTACTTTCTTAGCCAATACCTCTGTATTTGAGTTAGAAATGAGCAAAAACAAAACATCAAAAGTAATACTGTAGCAGTAATGCAGTGCTGGAACACCGACTTGAAATATTCTGTATTACTTTGAACCAACAACTGACTGATTAAACACTACAAGACAGATACTGACAAAATCTTAAAACTGTGAGGAATGACAAACGTAGAACATGAGAGAATCAAAATGATTCATTGAAGATGAGGCGTGTTGCAATAAAAAAAAAATGGCCTTTAGTTATCTCAGCAAAATTCTATGAGAGCCATTTGCAGCCTGAAAACAGACTCCTCGAGCACAACTAAAATGCACTTCTAAGAAAACATTATTCAAAGCAGATATGCTCACAATAGTCTTCTTTCTCATTTGGTAGTAGAATCAGCTCTGTTCTACAAGTTTTTTCTGACCATACAAGTCTGCTTATTTTTCAGTGGTTTAAAAATGATGCAGAGTGCTGTAATCACACTCAGAATAAATGAAACATGATACAGGGGCCACAAGAAGTACAACGAGTTCCAGGTATTCTACAGACTTTCACTGTTGAGTTTACCTGCTCACTTCCTAACATCACTTTACTGGACAGGTGTTGCTCTTTTGCTTTTGAATGTTTCAAGAATTCAAAACCACTGTCAGGGTGCAGTCCCGAGGTGTAGAATTTGCCTACTCGTGCACATATTAGAGGGCCACAACCTCGTGAGCACACATTCCTGTTGATCACATAGAGTATGCAAGCATGTCCTTTAGATCCCCACATGCAGAACACAGACATTGCTTTAAAGTGATATAAAACATCCCCAGTGTAGACCTTTAAAGCCAACTCAGCAGCAAGTGTTGTGTTCTGTAAGGACCAGCACACTTCAAAGGCTGTGGGACACGACTTCTCAAGCATGCATCACATTTACAGCAAACTGTTTTCATGTTGTGATACAGATTTTATTCTGCATTCACCTGCACAGCACCACACAGGAAAACCCACACGCTGCAGACCCAGAGCTCAGAAATTACACAGTCCATATCCTCACAGGTGCAGAAAGCATTTCCAGGGGAAGTGCATCTGTCCCTCAGGCAAAACAGAAGGATTTTTAGGAACCAAGACAGAAGATGACACAAGTCAGCTGGTTTAATGTGGGGAGGAGGAGAAAGAGGATCAGGGGAAAAGCAGGTCAGAGGGGCAAGAGAGGAACTCAGAGTCCAGTAGACAAACTGGGACATACTGGGGGTTCTCCTCTGAGCAATTAGGGACAGGAGGTATGCTGTACAGGGGTACTGTTCTACAAAAATAAGGAATTTCAAAACTTCTAGTAAAATGTTGTTAGTACAGTTGAAGAGACAATGAGGATAATTTATCCAAAGGAGGAGTTCTTTTTTCTTTTTCTCCCCCTCCCCTTCATTTTGGTTTCATCTGAAATAATTTTTTTCCTGCACAAAAAGTCCTTCCCACGAAAGGTAAATCTGCAAATACTTCAGCTTCGAGCTCACTGCTTGAGCAGTTCCTTCTAAAATATCCATCTCAATTTTTTTTTACACACAGCTGTTAGGACAGGTTGGCATGACAGCCACTCTCCTTGTTCTGCGTGGGTAATCCTATCACACACAGACTCAGACTTCACAGAACTCTTCAGGAGCAGTAACTGGAAATATCATCTACTAGTAGTCAGATTCTCTTAAATGTCCCTTGCATCTATCAACTTCCCAAAACCAATATCATCTGTGAGAATATTCCAACGAAGCAAGAATAAAATAACCACACACAGATCTAGGCTAATTAATTTAAAAGACAAACAAGCATTCACTGTAACCTTCTGCAGTATTTCTCCATTGCTTTCTGTCCAGAACTGAATCTAAATCTCCTGGTATGAAGCTCTGCTAGGACTGCCTTTAAAAAATCACTTTCTCACACTCCTGTGAATTCTCATATTGCGTAGTACAATTTTTTCCAATCCTGGGGCTGAATAAAATGAGACCTTTCAAAATATGTAGGCGAACAGACCCTAACATATTATTTGTGACAGTCACTGAAAGCCATGTGCAGGTGAAATAACACACAGTATTCTTGAATACTGTTTTAGTTCACTCAGAACCTGATAATGGTTATCAGTAATCTTGTCCTCACCTGAAAAAAAAGGGCACACCCTAGTGAAGAGTCTTGCTCAAGCCCACACACCACCAGCTAACTTTGACCTCCTAAATCCATCATCTCTGTGCTCTATCCACTTACCAACAAAACTTTGTGCAATAAGAGATACCGTGCATCCCATTTAAACAGCAAGATCACATCCCATCTGACGTTTCTGAAAAGCCCTGCAGTTGAACAGTAACTTTTGCTATTGCAAAAGATGGAACATTTTTGGGTTGGCCCGTGGCTTATTGCTTCAATCACCTGCAGTGTTTCTGGGATCCAGGCGTGCAGCTTATCTGTCATACACAGGACATGAGGCTCTGCTCCACCGTGTCCTCTGCTGTCTCACGTGGCTGAAGATTACAGATGGGCTTCCCCCCTTCCTTTTTGCTTAGTTAACTAATATTGCTCGCTATTTACAATTCTCTTAATTCTGCCACATATTGAGCAGTCCTTGAGTGACCTATGCCAAAAGAGAGTAGTCACTTGAGTTTACAGTTCTAATTACAAAGGAAACACTACCATCTGCTGGTCTGTTTGAAAAAAAAAGTTACAGTAAAAAAAAAATATTGTGTTCTTTTTGGTCTAATAACTTACACAAATCCAGTTTCTTTCCTAGGACAGAAGAAACCTAAATATTTGAATCAGAAAGGCTTGCACCCTCCGTGCTATTTCTCCCCCTTCCTTTCCCCCGCATCTCCCAAAAAGATTTGATTAATTTCTATCCTGAAATATAGGGATAACCCACACCAGGACAACCCACACACCTTGTACAGTTTCATTCCATAGAGTATTTCCTAGCATGTTTCACTCACTGCACAATGGAGCAAGTTAATGGTGGGAGAAACTCCTGATGTGAGAAGATCTCTTTTGTCCTGCAACATCAAGAGCAAAGCAAGGCTGCAGCAAGGCAGAGGTTTCTCGTCCACAGATGGGACTAAGCTGGAACACTCCCCCAGACCCTCACAGATACACAAGTCTGCAGACTGCACACTCCAGCCTGAACTTCACTGGTGCTCTCTACCATGACGGGTTAAAAAACAACCCCCCAAACAAGCAGATTTAATACAAGTGTAATTTCCCTGAGGACGTACGATCCAGTTCGACCAGCTTCAGTTCTGCTGCCCCACTCACACCGTGCAGCTCCATTCAGGGGCTAAGAAATCTAACTTTTTTACTTCAAGCAGGAACCTTTGCTGCACAGGGGTTTGTAATTTATTTCCTTCTAAAAATCTTATTCTTTCAAGTATACAAGGTATGCAAAATTCAACACCACCTGTCGGTACCCAGGGAACAGCTTTACAAAGACAATCTCCTAAGATAATATAAAACCCTATTGTTTCTCTTCTTTAAGCCATTAACTATTTTCATACCCTTTACATCAGCTGGGAACTATATATCACAGACAAAGACAATCTCATTTGTTTTAATGGCTAACTAAATTCAAAATGGAAAACAACTAGGCTATTTGTTCTTGTGCTTTTTAAAAATAAATAAATAAATAAATAAATAGTCTCTTTATGCCCCCATTCCCCTCACCATCATCCCCTAACAGCCACCAAAAAAGTCATTTTAGTCAAGAACCAGACTTCTGGCAAACTAGTTTATCTCTACTGAATTCAATAAAAGTCAGGTTTAAGCAAATTGAGGATCTGCCCCCAAAATTTCTTCAACTTGCTCGTACTTGACTAGGATGCTTTATTACTGGAATTCTTCACTATAAGCCTTCAAAATTCACCTTTCAAATAGTAATATCTTCCGTAACAGCCAACAGATAAAAGGAAAGCGTAATAGACAAATAACTCTAGCAGTTGCTGTTAAAGCAATAGATGTATCAGGTGCTGTGCAGGCAGATACAGGTCAGTCCCTGACGGATGTACTCATCTGCCATTAACTGGGGCATACTAATCCTCAGGAGGTCATTATCAGTCATCTGCCATTCCTACACTTGAGGTAATCCTAATCTGCATTCTGCAGTGAGTGACTCCAATTGGATTACCATTTGTTTTCAGCACTTCTACATGCTGAAGTACTTTAGAAGACAATCCAAACAGTAGTAAGAAGGAAGACAGTTTTATTTCATTATCTAAAGATTCAAACATTTTGGATACTGGCTCATATAATCTTCTTAGTCTTGGTTGCCTTTTACAGAAGCTCCCCAAGGTCTCAGGCACATGATTGCTAATAAATCCAGGCCTGCAGAACAGCAGATACTCACTCCATGCTCTCTTATTTTCAGGCTACTTGGCACACCTCTAACTTACCACGCACAACACTTCAGTTCTGCACAAAAAAAAACTCTTCAAAACATGCCAACAGTAGACTAATAAAACAAGTACATGAGAAGCAGAGAGTATCTCAAAAGACTGCTCTTTCATTATGGTATAAAACACACATCAAGTGGCTCCTGAGAACAAAGCAGTGGTCCAGCCCTCTACCTACAAGTCAGACAATTCTAACAGAATTTGATGCAATTTAGACTTTATCAGCCCCGAGCCTCTTCTCATGAGATGCACACTCTCAGGGCACTGGTAATATGTCACTGTGCTGTCTCACACAGCATGAACTAAACATACCAGGTCCTTCAGTCAGATTAATAGTTGGCCTTGGTGATCTTGAAGGTCTTCTCCAACCCCAGTGATTCTACAGATCTGATTCATAACTAAACACCAGCTATGTACAGCCTGGTGTCAACTGAGGGAACTGAATCAGGCTTGAATGCAGGCAGTATGTATCGAATGCAGAAGTAAGCGGCATTCATTTGAACCTAACACAATTTGGTACTCCTAACATGCTGCCATGCAGCAGCAACCAGCGTTGTGTATTCTGCTAGCAGATTTTTTTTAATCACAATCAGTCTACTTGACTGGCGTTCATAGACTTTAACAGAGGGGAACTCGGGCCCAAAATCCAAAGACAGGAAACTGAAGTGTTAAATGACTGGGCAGCAGAGACAGAATGACCAGGATACAACTGTTTCAGCCCAAAGTACAAGATAGATATGGCTAAGACTTAGACGAAATCTAACAAAGATGAATTGTTGAACAGATGTACAGCACAGACAAAAGATAACTGCTAGCATACTTAACTAAAGCCATGTGTGAAAAACAAAGGTAGGGACAAACTGCGAAAAAGAGAGGTCATTTCTGAGCTGCAAAATGGATTTATTTTAAGAAATACAAGAAGGTAACACAGAGAGCAGTGACCAGAGTTTCAGATCGTACAGCAATAGAAAAGGAACTCATAAGCCCCTTAGGGACATGAGGCTACCCACCCACACACAGCTTGTATTTCAAGTCTTCATTTTAAGGCCATGACTTGACCTCTGTTCAGAGACATATTAAGGTCTTGGCACAGTATCAGATGCCTAGAATAGTGAAGTATCGTAAACAGATTTAGTGTATGGAATTTTACACTGGCCAAAATTAATTGGCTAAGAGGTCAAATTACAGCCGTTAATACTTTGCAGTGGGAGCCAAAGCCCTCCCATCACCCTGAAGTCTATTAACTGTTTCCTTTGTTGATTTTTACGTCTCTAGTTACTTTGTTAGAAAAAAGTCACAATTGTGAGGTTTTCAAAAAGTGACAACAAATATTAAAATGCAGCTCAGCTTTGTGCAAATCCTGCTCTCGGCCAGCTGCAGGAGTCACTGATAAAGACACGGCCTGAAAGAAAGAAGCAAAGTCTGGGGTTTATAGTGCTAACCTAAAAGCCCAGACAATCCAAGTTAAAGCTCTTCTTGCAGGACCATCAGCTTCTGACACGAATTTAGGCAAGTCATTCAGGCACTATCAGCACACACTGCTGATAGTAAAGGCCAACATCAAAGGCATCATCGCTCCCATGAGACCTATGAAACTCCAAAGCATAGCTCTCTGCAGCAGTCCAGTCTGGTGCTGAAAGGTCTGAAATACTTCCAAATAGGTCAGCCTCTGCTGTGGCCCACTTGCAGCTCAACCATCCCTAAGTGTGCCTGGTCCCAATCCCTCCCTTACTCTTT
>NW_008631800.1:197958-229429 GCF_000691845.1 Merops nubicus
ATACAAGGGTTGAAAGAATAGCTGCCAACTGACAGGTTCCTCAGGCAGCCGAGCCCCTCACTGTGCACCTGGGATACATCTCAGAACCACTCTGGAGTAACAAGATCCATATACACATGGTTGGCTTTAGTGCAGGCCCCAAGGTTCAATACAGATGGAGGACTGAGTTCATGGCCAACCCTAATCATCATGTCAAAGGATGAGGAAATTCTCTCTGGCTCCACTGAAGCCAATGGCAGCAGTCCCGCTCTCAAGATTTTAGCTGTATCACCAGCTCACTTCCCTAAGTATTGATGTACTATTGCTAGAGCTGGGGTATATTTGTGCCAAATTCCAAAATCTAGACTTGGATGTAGTGTCAACTTTAAATTTTATAATCAGTGATCCCCTACCTAAACTTTGTGCCCATATTTCATAGCCAAGTAATGAACTGTTGGACCCACTTCAGTAATTGCATCTGCGCCTGGCTTGAGCCCATGAAGTCAGAGATGCTCAGGTTTATAGATCTTGAAAGTCTGTGTATTCTAGCAATTCATTTTTTTCTAAATTCTAATTTGACTAATATGTTGGTTTAGAGTCATCAAGTTTAATTATGTTTACCAGTGAAATCTACTTCGAGGCCAGGATGGCTCAAGCTGACCTCTCCATCTTTTAAAGTGGTAGGAAAGTATTTAATACGTGACCTCTTTTAGGATGGGATTCTGAGATGACTGGGACGTTAGAAAATACAAGTGTTTAAACCAGCACCTCCTTTAGAGATGAGCACCTCAAAGGTTTGTTGTGGTCTCTTGTAGAGGAGCATGCATTTATTCCTGTCCATCACTTCCCTCTCTGAGGATTTTTGATTAAAGAAATAGGGGTCAAATACCAAAAGCTAATCAGCAAATCCCCTCCTTTCCTACCAGCTTTGCTAGATATGCAGATACTTTCCATTATTCTTATAGCTGTGCCTGTAGTCTTTTCAGATGGGGTTTACTACAGAAATGTGTAAAATTTTGCAAGGAAAACTACCAAATTTTACTCCAGATTTTGGCCACACAAAAAACTCCAAAGAAGCTGGGAACACATCTGAAAATAAACCTATTCCTAAGGTTTAATTTTTTCTGTTCATTTTCCCAGGTGCTGAGGGAAGCACCAAGCCTGAAGCACTTGCAAGGCCTGCCAGTCTTGGCAGTGCCAGTGACTTGAGCTCCCTTCACTCCACCAGGGCACTGAGACTTACAGCTACGAAGCAGGGCTGCACTAAAAAGCAAACTAACAACAACATGCCCCAAACCTAATTCTTGATATCTTTATTACTTGGAAAGTCAACAGCAGCATTTTTTCCCATGAAGCCAGGTCTCTGAAAGGAGCCTACCTCCCTTCAGCAGCTACAGGGTAACAATCAGATTGCACCACCGCACCACTCCCTCCCATTCGGCATTGCCTCACCCCATTTCTGCCTCCCAGCTGGCACCACACAATCATCACCTCACAATTACACAGCAGCCACGGGGTAGCCATAGCATCACTGCACACAAAGTATAGATGGGAAAGTGTTTCTCTACTGCTGGTTGACTTAGAAGTGAGAACAGATACGTTTTGTGAAAGAGAAGACAAGACAGTCGTCTTTGCTTCTCAATTCATCTTTTCCTCCCACGAGCTCAGTTTTTTTTCTACCAGAAACCAGGCAGAAAGACTGCTAGAGGACCAAGGATATAGCCAACAGTTGGGAAAAAAAACATTAAAATACAAAAAAGGGGTTGAAATCAGGTGTTTCTCAAGCAGTCATCATACCAGTCTCAAGTGTACTGGTGTTGTCTACATACTCCAATTTTAAAGGCCCATTTTCCTTGGGCAGGTTCATACTTTGCTATAGGTAATAAATTTATTCTCATGCCTCAAGTCTCGACTAAGCTAAAAACCCACTGTGGTATATATCACAATGAACATATTCCTGGACTACTTATAGTGACCATCCTTTGTATGTCAGTCATCTAAGACTTTGACTTGAACGATGACTGCATCACTTTGATTGTGCTCTGCAGAAAAACAGGTATAGATGCCTCAATGTGGTGTTTTTCTCCAGTTATCAATACTGAAGATGGTGGGTGCTGAGAAAGGTTCTAAATGAAGAACTGAAGTCAAAGACTTTTAAGTGATTGATAATTCTTAATCTATACTTCATTATCCAGAACTGCAGGTGACACATTGACAGGGTAGTCCAGGTCACTGCCACACTCAGATTGAAGATGGATGCACAAACTCACAAAAAGGAACATGACTTCTTATTAGAGAAGTTAACTTCTTTTCTGCCCTTGCTGTTAATGTCAATAAATAATTTCTCTTTCCAAAGGCAAGAATGATATACCCAGCCCTAAGAACTTACTACTTCACGAGGCCAGAAGGTGGGGTTGTGATGTGGGGGGCCATGACAGAACATCAAAAAGCTACACATCCAACTGAACACTACTTCTCTACTAGAAAAATATTCTATGATTTCACCATCATTAAAAAAGAAGCCACCCCACTGTATTTATGCCTCTTAGATGCCTGCATGCAGCACCACTGCACAACTGTGTAAGAGCCAAGAGCAGAGTGCACTTAAAGGCAGAAAGTAGCCTAAAAAAAGCCAAGCATAACCCATAAATAACTAGAAGTACATTCAGTTTTTACATATCTGCATTTTTTTTAACTCCGATCATTTTAGTAACATCTGCAAGGAATTAAGTTCCTCATTCATTTGTAAATGCATATTAATAATGTGTAAAGGCAATGTTGTTATTTTTTGTGTAGGCCACTGGATAACCATGTGTGTATATATATATATATGTATATATATGTTGAAACACACAGCCAAGTAAGTCAGCCAGAAAGCTATGCACTGAATGGAAAATTTGAAACAAAATCATCTTGTGATTACATCTCCACAGTGTCCCTTTAAGCCAAAATAAACATTTAGCACCAGTCCATCAGTAGTTAGTAGGAGGCTATAGTTAAGCTGACTCCCATATATTGGCACCAGTGTAATTGGGGGTGGGATGCTAAATATGCCACCCTTTCCATGCAGTGCTGATTTCCCAGCCTGGACAAATGAAAATGAAAGCACATAACATCCCTGAGAAGCCCCAGAGCCTTGCACTCACAAATGAAAACTGAGTCCTCAGTTAAGACTTGGCAGGAAAGTAACTCCCTGACATCCATCAGAGCTGGCACGCTGGGGCAGTGACTATCACTTACATTAACACGTTCAGTGCTCAGCTGTCCCAGCCCCCGACTGCAGGGCTGGACATCCTTGTTTCTAGAAAGTAACAAATAATAAAAACACAACACACCTCTATACAAAAAACCACCACCACACACCAACACCAAAACCACACCATCGCACCACACACAAAGACCCCCACGCAAATACCACCCCACCAAAAATCAAAATACACAGAAGCTATGAAGGGCTGAGGCTTCCCTACTTCAAGGCTGTGGTAAGGACTAGGGATTTAAGACAGTGAAAAGAGACTTCAAAACTAAAAGACAGTAAATTCAAAAGAATTTATTCAGATGGATAAAGACACTCAGTAGAAGTTTACCTGAGTTATTATAGTGCTCACTTTAGAATAAGTTCTGAAAAGATCCTTTCTGAATTTTTTTCAGGGAGTTACTACCCCGCTGGGAAAAGCCACAATATATTGCCAGTCAAATCAGAATATTAGGGAGTATTCTTGTAAGGAACACCACCAGAGGAACTTTGGGATTGGGAAGCTGAAAGAGAAGACTTGGAATTGTAGACTTCACGAAAATGTGGCACTTGCTTTAGAAAAACTGAATCAAAATAGAACGGAAAAGAAGATGAGACTGAGCACTACAAAAAAAAAAAGACAAAACCAGAATCAATAAAAAAATATAAATTGACAGATAACAGAACTGAAGAGGGAAAAAATATGATTGATAACATGGCTTAAAGAAAAGACAGGTGGTTAAAAAGTAAAATATAATTCCTACTGGAGTAAGTCACATGCTCATGAATCCCAGAAAACCGAAAGGGAGTAGCTTTATTCAGGATGAGACTGGATTCTTTAAGAATTCTGCTGCACCGAATTGTAAAACAAGTATAATAAAATAAATCCTTCAAGAAAGCCCAAGTACAAGGAAGAAAGGTAATATTGGATGCAGGACAAGACACCAAATGAAGTCACATGAGCAAGCAGACAAGTCTCACAAGCTCATGAATACAGGAAAAAAAAGATATGAGGAAGATATAGCAAGGAAGATTTCAAGCACTACAGACTGAGGACAAAACAGTACATGCTGAATGAGAAGGGGAAGGGAACGAGCCACTGCAACTACTATTTCCTTACCAGAAACAAGAACCTGGGGAGGGTGAAACACAAAACAGTTGCATCGGGGCATTAGGGGAGAAGCAGGAAGAAGAGGCTAGAGAGGGAAAGCCAGGACGTGTAGAAAAAGGAAATTACATATAAGCTTTTTTGTTGGTGTTTTTTTTTTTTTTAAGTTACTTAAATATCTACTTAAAAAAAAAATCTACAGTTAGTTAAAAGATTCCTAAAAATCTACAGTCTTGATTCATCATACACTTCTTCTATTAAAAGATATTTAATGTGTTTTTGCTTTAGTTTTTTAACTTGGATTCAGATAATTTCAATTCATCAAGTACTATATTTAGCAAAGGTCACAATATTTTCAATAAAAGGTATAATTACAAAAGAAGCGTTAGTGGGTTTTTTAGGAAAAAAAAATCTCTTCAAATGAGCTAACTCTGTCCAAGTTTTATCAGATGCTTAAGAGTTTAATCAGACCTCTCTATTGTCATATCTTCCAATTATTATTTTACAGAGAGTGCTAAGATAAGAATCAAAAAGATCAGCACACTAGAAAACTGTTTCTTATGAGGGTATTTCCTACACTTAAAATAGCTATTACAATACACATTGCAGAACATTAAGAACCCTAGGCATCAAATCTATTATTCTGTAATGGAAATAATTGAAAATTATAGAAATACGTTTGAGATTCATTTTGAAATGTGTGGGAGGCAGTCAGTCTTTGTCTTTAAACAACAAACACCTAAGATATGTTTATTTTATTTGCCTTACCACCTAACACTGCTTCTGATATTTAGCCCACATATCTGACCAGCTCATATCTTTCCTTTGTACTTTCTTTGCTTTTTCCTCTGCTCTTGAACAACCGATGTACCGGCATGCCAAAAAACAGGACAGCAGCAATGCAGAATGAAGCCTTGCAAAGGGCACCACACCGAACTGATCTGTTTGCACCAAGTCCACTGCTCAGCCAGAGTTTACCCATGCAGCTGGGAGCTCCTTCGCCAGCCAAGATTTCTGCTGAGACAGAACTGATGTTTGCAAGAGGTACAGAGGTCCATCAGTCTAAGTCTTCCTCAAACTGGCCTCATGTAAAGCATATACAGAGAACAAAACGCAGAGCACTTGAAAGGACAGCAACATTTGCTTCTAACAAACCCTGCTGGGAATTAAGCAGGTGCAAGAGCCTACTGTCTGAAAGGAAGAAAAAAAAATCTGTTAATAGTTAACTCCCAAACAAATGCTGAGATTACTGCAGAAAGGCTTACAATTTATACTGCATTGAATCAAGCAGCTGGGGAAACATTCAAAAGCCTGTAAGGTAATATGGTCATTAGGACTATTTAAATTCCTTTGAAGGAATTCAGCAAAAGATTCCTAGGCTGCTTCAAACTAAATATGCAAAGGCTCTCATTGACAAGCTGTAATGGCTTGGACAGGAGTGTTGTGGTGTTGATAAGAGGACCTTTAAAGTTGAAACTTGCTAAGGATAAGTTTTGACAACATGGATGACAGCTCTGAAGGGAGGATATATCTGAAGAGGCAAGAAGTTTAGATTCCTATCACCCTTCTGAAGAACAGCAAACATCCAGGTTGTGAACAAATCTGTCCAAAGATGCTCTGAGCTATAATGGAGGTTCACATTGATAGCAACTGATCTTTACAACAACTGAGGGGCAGCAGATACTGCCTGTCAGCAGCAGGGCTACTGGATTATGAGGATAGGAAACCTGTCTTACTGTTCTAAAGAGATACCTATCAAGACCAACCACGAGCATATGCTACCCTTCTTTTAATCAGTGACAGATCTGGACGCTCATACCCTGAGCAGAACTTTCCATCTGTTGTGCTGTTTAACAAGTTTCAGATCGGAAATCGCTAACATTTCAACTTTATCTGATACCCAGTGCCCCACATAACAGAAAAAAAAAATAAATATCAGTGATTGTAGAAGCTGCATATTTTCACCACTCAAAACCAAAATAAATTTGTAATGCAGCTTGTTAGAACACTAAGAAAAACTATAATTATTTAATTAATACTGTTGGGCATTATAAAACTATCAAGTATTTCATTCCCTAAATTATAAGAGAGATCAAAGCAGCAGTCCAGCATAGCCCAGTTTTCCATGGTTTGTCTCCTCTGGTTTAAATGCAAGCTCCTACTCACGTTGCCTTCCTCCCCTATCTCTGCACCCTCCAGTTCTGGCACGCCCCGGATCCTTCTCCACTGCAACACTCTAACCTCACTCTCTAGGCTTGTCTCCACCACAGTATCTCCACACGTTCAGTCTAGTTTTGCTCAGTCTTCCAGATGGAGAGGAACAAAACTGGCCCAGACCCAGCTGACCAAACAGCTCTTCCTCTTGGCCACCAGGCAAGCCAAACACAAGAGCAGCCTTTCAGCTACTGCATGTCTGCCAGCCAGATTAGGGGAGTTCAGCTCCCAGCCTGCTGGCATTCAAGGCTCACTGGAAGAGCTCGGCACGCTTAAGACCTCTTGCACTTGTGGAGCAGGGGGCCCAACTGAGACAGGGGAGGAGAGAAACACACAAGACAAAGTGCTCATTCATAAGTCTTATCTCCTTAAGAAACCAGGATAAATTCAGCAGTAGCAATTTAGCAACTATTCTGTCAGTTGGCAGTCCCTTTGTCCAACAGTGATAACACTTTATCAAGGGCTACAGCACTTAACTCTCCACTTACATGCATCAAACTCCTTGCTACCTGTTGTGAAAAGGCAACAAGGGAAACAAAGAGGGAAAGGCAAGAAAAGCAAACAAAATTCTCACATCTCAGACACACACATTGAAAAGTTGAATGGAAAAGTGTTATTTTCAGAGATACTCTAAATGCTTCAAATCACAGGAATAACTTCTAAAAGGGAGTTCAGCTGGCAATACTTACCTTTTTTTTTAACTCAACTTTAAAGTACTAGGATAGGGAAAAAAGTAGAAAGGCACCTAACGTTGCACTGAATCTACTAACACCTATGTGATATTTAAACAAGAACAAAGGGGAATTTAGTAATAAGCATCACACAAGCAAAATAGTGCAAAGCTGCTGCCATTTTCTGTCAGCAAAAACCAGGGACTCAGAGTAAGCAGGAAACAGAGGGCAAAACGGTCTATTTACTAATGCTGTCTGGGAACAGTGCTGTTGTATGTGATATTAAAAAGGTCTATTTCTGTTAACTCCTCTGTAACAGGTGTGCTATTGCTGCACTCCCTCCAGCAAGAGGCAGCTTCCAGGGCTTACCACCTCACAAGTAACATCCCTGTCAGAAGTGCTCTCAGAAACAGGATCAGATCCTATCAGGGACTCAGTATTCCTTCATTTTACTATTCCCACAAGTAGAAAACTCTAGGGTTAATAGTTATGTAATTTGCTCTATTACAAAGTGCTGGATGATCAGGAATGTCAGAATCTCTTGAGCAAGAACACTTAAGCATTGAGCTTAATTATATAAGTTACCCCCTGGATGGGAGATCCTCACCAGTGAAGTGGATGAAGCTGCACACACCTCACCTGCTCAGACCAGTTTTACTTTCAGTAACAAAACTTGTCACCAGGACTCAACAAGGACAGCAACAAACGGACTATGCTCTGGTAGAGAACCTATACAAATTGTTAACCATCAACCATGGTTACATGCATATATAGGTAAAGACAGAAGTTCCGAAAAAGGCTCTAGAATATTAGACAATATTTTAATGATCTCTTCCAGTAATACATCATCTTTTGATCAACCTAATACTTTACAGATGAGAATCTCTAAACCAAGTGTAATTGAGCTACAGTGTTTCTATGGTAGTGTCCCCTCACTCTGAATCTCTTTTAACACACATTGATTTCTGCCAGACACTCATTGGAAGAATTAATTTATTTATGAACTTGTCATTACAAGTCATTGATTAAGATGTCCTTCCTTAAAGATTTAATTATGCCCAAAGATAAAAGATTTGCTAATTATTGTCTTTTATCTAATTGAAGCTTTGTATTACAAATAAAGTTCAAAGGTTTAAGACAGTTGCCCTTTCAACCATTTGGGCAAAGACGAGAATTTAATTAGAGGAGAGACCATGTTCTCACTAGCATCTTCAGATGTATTCCAGGAGCCATTCTGGTAACACAATTGCTGACTACTCAATGTGCAAAGACCTCAGAAAATCTTTTAACCTTTTTTTGCCTTTCACATGTTTTCACATTGCTCTTTGTTTTGGATCCATCAAGCAACTTGACAGTCTGGCCCAACTAGTGAGATATCTTAAGTCAAAGATGAAGAATTTCCAGGCTTCTTCTTCTTCCAATTTTATTTTGTCTTATATACCAAGAGTGGGAACAACTCTCAGGAACATGGGGTTTCAGGTCTTCAGAAAAAGATAACAGTAATACCACACTTAAAAATAGTTCTTAATTGAGGACTAGAGCAGAAGATCATCACTGTCTAAATATCAGCATCTCTTAGCAACAAAAAGTTCAGGAAAAAAATAACACTGCTAAAGAAGTTTCTTCATGTCATGATACTCATGAATTCATTGGCTCACTTTGTAAGGTGTTAACATAACAGCACAAATCAAGAAATGGACACATCCACAGAATGTTAAATTCTTCCATACAAGTGATTTAATTCTCAGGCTTCCCAGGATGAGCCCATACTTGCACAAAGCTCTTCCCTTTGGCACCCACATACACCTGTGGGTACCACACGTGAACCGTGCTCGCCGACAACAGCAAAGCTTCCTCACTGTGCTCACAACCAGGTTCTGCACAGAGCTGCAGGGACACAGACCTAGAGCCGGCCCACGGGGAAGACTTTGCTCCCCTGACAGCATTGACTGGCAGGTTACAGAGAACCTGGCGCTCAGCTCACACTTCCACCAGGTGAACAGCCAGGCTTAGGAGCAAAGGCTCTGCCCGAACCCATTAGACACAGAATGATTGCTCTGAAATCATGAACTATGCCAAGCAAGTTTTTGGTTGTAATAAATGCCCACCAGTCTACTACCTAATGAAATTGCTTGACATTTATACATATAATTAAAAAATTATAATAATTTAATCCATCCACATACAATCGAACTACAGTTTTGAAAGTCTCCTTGAATTATGATATAGTTTATATAAATAGAACATTTAATACTTCAGTAAGACTGTTTTCTCACTTTTTATGCCTTTTTTTCTAAAACTGTTGGACACCTGAAACAGTGAACAAGCTCATAGTGCCTCATACCAAATAACTGCACACCAAAGTATTCCTGAATCCAATTACTTGGTCCAAATTCCTGTAATTTTTTTTTTAATCATTTCTAAGAACTAACCAGGTACATTTCACTGCACACAGTGGAGCCATCCAGGTGACAAAGTGAAAGAGAAAAACTTTCCTTACATTACCAGGCAATAGAAGACCCACACTTTTTGTGTGAGCACTGCCATAAACAGACATCTTCTACAGCAAATGGAGCAGGATCCAGCATAAACAAAGAGCTTACAAGAGCCCCAAGCCCAGACACCCTTGCACAGCTCATTTTCCTTTTTCTGCCAGGATTTGGGGTAACCTCTTGCTGCTCCCAGCATTCACAGTGCCATGCACAGGGAAGCTTCTAGTGTACTGCTCATGCTAGACTTGTAAATTCCTGTTAATACTGCTAGCAGCAAAAAAGATGCTTCTAAGGTAGAGGAGCTGTACTTTTTTACTTACAGTTGTAGAAATACAGAAGTGTACCTGCCTACCATTTTTTAATAATAATTTCCAGAAGAAATGCCTTCTTGTATGAGCTGTGAACCACTGCTTTGCACCTAACCTTACCTAAAGCACAGTTTTCTATCATCAGTATGATGGGACTAAAACGTAATTTCAAAACTGTTGAAGATGGTTATGGTTCAAATGTTAGTTTTGATCTACTGCTTTTGCATGTAAGCTTCAATGCTCGTCAACTCCCACCATCAAAAAAATGTGAACTTTGCATCTTATTGGCAGGACTACAGGTTAAGCATTACATCCTGAAGAGGAAGCATGCAGTGAGAGTGCCACAGAACCAACAAAATCCCAGATACACTTTCAGGTTGTGCCTAGTCTATTTCCACCAGAAAGAAAAACCTAATAATAATCATCTTCTCAGTAATGAACCTTCTTCCTCAAAACTTAAGGGACTCATTGCTCTTGAAGTTGGAAGAGTAAAACCAAAACTCAGCAGCTTTAAAATAAAACTGCTATATCTAAACAGAACATTTATGTTCTCAGCATGCTCCAAAGCATTATCTAGAGAGAATCCTATCCCCTAAGATGCTCCAGAGCACTTTACAGATTCAAGAACACTAGTAAAACTGGATTTGTGCACTGGCCATTTCCTTAGTTCTCCATTTATGAACAATGATGTAAAATAAAATTGACACTATAAAAGAAAGTAAGCTTTTCTCCTCTATTCTAAAGAACATATTAATATTTCAACAGCATTTAAACAAAACAGTGGATTATCAGAGTGGGATAAAAGCACTCACTAAGGCCTGAAAAAAATCCATGGCACTTCACTGTAAAGCATTTATCTTTGTGCAAGAGACAGAACTCATGTGACAGTGATTTGTGTGTGCTCTCCTAGAAACCTACCACACTGAGCTAGGCAAATACAGTAATCTCAGTTCAAATGCCTTAAATTTAAAAGTTTTTCCCTTCAGTTCAATGCACTGTTTGTTTGGGTTTGTGGTTTGGGTTTTTTTTTTTTTTTTCTCTCCAGTATCCACACTGCAACCAAATTTCCCCACTGGTGATGCTCACAGAGAAGAGTAGGCTAATTTAGTGATCTTCCCAACACAAACCCTGTGCTTTAGTTTCCAAATCAGTTCATCATGCAAATGGTATCAAGAACTACCTACAGCCTATCAGGGAAAAGCAGTATTAACAGCAAAACATTTGATGAGGAAGTAAAACTAACCAGAACAGCTCAAAATTGCCACAAAAAGGTTACACACAAAAGAGCAAATACAATCAATTTTTTTTCTTTAGGTCTTGATGAACGAGTGGCACAGCTCTCCAGCAGGTAAGCGGGGTGGTCACCAGGAGCTAATCACTATTGCTAAGAGCACCTTTGTGAAATCTTCATCTGATGCTCCCACTGAACTCAGTGGACAATCTGCTTCTTGCTCCTGTCACACAAACACACGCACTCTCGCATTCAAATACTCTCAAATTTCAGATTCTAGAAGTTTTCACTCAGCTACATTTTTATCCTTTTAGATTCAAAATCTGGTAAGCCTATGCAGCTAAGTAGGCCTGCAAGAGTTTTCCATCCTTGACGTTTTCATGTTATTTTACATGATGATTTATTCATTGTTTCTCAAGGGATTGCAAGTTAAGGATGAGGACCTAGACCCTGCATGGCGGGTCCTGCTCTCAGAACAGAAAGTGGGAAAGTGCAGTGTCCTCATACAGGAGAGGAGCTTGTATCCTGACAGATTTTTATGCAGTTTATTTATTTTCCTAAGTAAACTGCAGCATCTTGGCATCTCCTAGTATTATTTATAGGCATTTCTATGGAGCTCATAATCACAGTATCTGAGCGCCTCGCGCTATTTACGACACGCCATCTATCTCTAGAGGGTAGAGCTCCCCTCCTTTCTGCTCTGAAGATGGGTTCTCATGGAGATAAGGTACGGATGATTAATGCCTTCTGCACTTGTGGCATCTTGTGACATGGCTGTTTGGGGAAATGTGAATCTTTAATCATGCTCTAAAGTGGAGGATTTGGCCTCAGATGGCTCTTTTTTTGGACTGTACCTTTTTCTCCAAATATAAAGAGTACAGTCAATTTGAGAAAAGTAGGTACAGGAAATTCCATAGAAAAAATCAGCAGCTGCAGCCTTTCTCTCCTGAAAAGCCACACATGACAAACTGTATTCCTTTAAGGGAGATAAGCCTCCATGTCAGGCAGAATCTGCTCCAGTGGTACTTCATTTCAAATAAGTCTCAGAGCTCTCTAGTATTCCAGGGAACTTTTTTTTCCAGTCTGAGGTCAGGATGTTTCCTGAGAAACAGAGATGGAAAAATTAAGTATCCCTCATATTGACTGACACTAAGCAGTAGTTTTCCTAACTGGCATGAGCTCATCTATCCAGTGAGAGGATTCTGAATTGCCCTGATGAATGAATTCTGTTTCTTCAGTCCCACTGAATAAAGGACAGAGATTTGTCCTTTTATACAAAACATACAGAAAAATGCAATCAACTGATAGGCAGCACGCCTTTGATGATGATGAGTCTTCAAAAATATATTTAGGAGAAAGAGTAAGCAGAAACCATGTCAAAGAGTTTATTTAAGAGGATGAGGTTTCTCATAGCTCAGGACTATTTTGTCAAATCAGATTGGTTTCAATTTCAGAACAGATGTAAAAATTTTAAACAGAAAAAAAAAGTATAAACAATGTGTTTTGGTCATGAAGGAAAAGTTTTCAAATCCTAATTCAAATCCCTAAGGATGTTACCTATCTTTAAAGAGCTCCTTAGCAAAGACTAAAAAATAGATTAAAAGAAAACCATCACTATGGGTAACTTAGATTTTAAGCTCTTTGGCCTTCCTGGGTTACACACCTTCAGTGTTTGACACATTTACCTTATGCAGAACTGGAATACAAACAACAGCTACTTCCTCACTATCTAAAAACTATCGAAAAACTTCTATCAGTGTTCTCTTAGTCAATTAAATGAATTTACATGGACTTTGCTGACAAACAAATTTCACAAACATCTCCAGGATTAAGATTTCTGAAGGAAGGGCAACTGTCAGAGGACAAAATTCACATAACATAATTTATTTTGAAAGATACCTCTGAATAGCTCCAAATGAACAGGCACTTCCAGAAGCTTAGCACATATACCTTCAGAAAGCGTCACCAGAAGTATCTTCTCAGTGAGGAGGTGTCAACTTAGACAGAAACATGTTATTTCTATAAGATGACTCATTTACTAGTTGCCAGATACTTCCCTGTCCACATCATCCAGTCCACTAGAAACACAAGAATGATTTTTCACATGATGGATACAGAAATCCTGCATATAAGGTAGACAAATTCTCAGATAACTGTTGAGCATTTGAGAAGAGTCTGGCTAACTAATCCTTCCAGTGTCAAAACAGGAATAAAGCTCTTTCGACAAATTATTTCCATCGTGATGGACGTGGGCTCCTCTGCAAATCACCCCCAGGGTTAGGGCTCTTTATGCTTCTTACTTTAGAAAGTCCTCAGAGGTACTGCTCAATTTGAACCTATCATGAAAAGTAAAATACCTGCAAAAGGAAAATAAAAGATAACAAATAACTATGATGTTATGCTCAAAAACTCAAAATACTTTCACATCCTAGCAAATTTTAAGTCAGAAATGCCACAGGATACGACTGGCTCAGACTCCCAAAAGGTATCTGTCCTCCTACTACACCCACACATCAGGCACAAAGTGGTGCTCACGCAGGGCTTTTTGGTCTGGGTTTTTTTTGTTTGTTTTAACATAGTCCAGCAGTAGAAGGTCCCAGCCTTGGCCCAGCATCTTCCAGTTTGTGGTGGCACAGAGTCCCACTTACCAGGCTACCATCTACACAGACAGCCAAGGTCAAGCTTCTTTTCTGAACCTAGTGTTCTTACCCACATTGAGTACATTAATGGGAAAGAATGGGACAGGTTCAAGTGTGAACCAGATACAAAGAGAAGTACTTCAGCTTAACCTACTGAAATTAAAGTAGTATGGAGTTACAAAAATTGGTGGTAGAACCTGTTCAGTAGTCCTCACTACAAGTTTGTTTCCTTTGCAGAGAGATTTCCAAAGAAAAATCAACTGAATAAAGAACAAGAAGGTGAAGACAAGAGACACTGAAAGGTAAAAAGGTGCAAGATAAATCAGTTACAGTTCTTTAGGAATTCTGTGAGGAACAAAGCCTAATTTCACAATACTATGCATGACTCCATTCCCATTTAGTTCAGAAAAAAAAAGGGGGGAAAAAAAGAAAAAAAAACAATCACTTGTAAAGCCACAAAGGTACAAAAGAGGGCAGTACAAATTATTCAGTGTTTTAGAAGAGATATGGTGGTGAATTAAGATTTGCTGGGACTGGCCTCCATAGCTTAAGAAAAGATGAGTGAAGAGAGGAGGAGGATTCCACTTCTGCTAAAGGCTGGAAAGGCAAGTGACAGACTGATGCAGATGAACTGTTTCTCAGTTGCTATTCCAAAACCATGACAGCCAGCAGCTGAAGCCATGGAGAGCAACAACATACAACAATTCCCTTACATTTCATAAACTGTGTTAGCCCACAACAAGAGGCCAAAGTCAGCAACAAATGCAAGATGCATAAATCAGATCAAGAAGCAAATAAGCACACACAAAGCCTGATCTCCCTGTTTATACCAGCACACAGCAGGAGGGAATGCAGTGAAATCAATTCAGCACTGAGCACAGAAATTCAAAGAAGAGAATTAGACCTCTGAGGTCTGGGTTAGTTGGTTTTGGTGGGTGGGTTTTTGGGGTGGGAGTACGTATTAAAAGAACAAAAATATAGGCAGCCAGTTTAGGTATCCCAACACAGTGTGAGGTGCTATGGGCTCACCTGATCTAAACCAGAGAGAGCTGACAGGATGGCAGTCCTGCTGGCACTCCTGCTGTGCAATACCAGCCACAGCTCACAGGAATACTTCTACACTGCCTGACGCGATGGTTTGCAAATGCTACACTTCCATCCTGTCACTGGGGTGGGACATAGAGGGGGTAGGTGTCTCCAGCCATTTACTGCATTTTATAATCCTTCCAGACGCTGCATGCTAGACTCACTAAGAGCTTCTCATTATCATAAAATTCACATGCTCTATGGGCTGAAAGACACTTTTCAATATGACAATAAAGGGCATGTTAATTTGACAAAAATGATCAAAAGATCATGTAAAGCTGCACGAAAGGACATGGAAAATAATCTTATCCAAGGACCTGAAAAAAAAATAAGAGCAAAACAAAGCATTTGCACTTTTTCCACTATGTTCTTCCCTTAAGATGATCCCCTGACAGCCATGCTGAACACTCGGCATCTCACACGGGTAAGACCACACTGACTGCTGCTCTGGAGATATCCTGGAGGCTGGTGCATAGATCCTTTACTGAGAGCACATGAAACATCCTTTGATTAGTTAAATCATTATCATGGACACTTAAGTAACCCTTGAGCAGTGAAGGCCATGCACACCCATCTGCAATGTCAGATTGTTTCAATTATAGGTCATGTCAGACTTTAAAAAAAAAATTTCAACAAGCAATAGTATTTTAGGTTAGGATACCTGAAACACTATGTAGTAGAGATGCAGTTCAAAATATGCTGTGGAAAACCAGTGATAAAACAACACCCTGACAGCATAATCTAAGTTTCTTTAACCAGTTTATCTCCAGACATTACACCAAAGTCTTGTTCAAAGCCAAATGCAGGTCTACACTTACCTTAATATAGGAAGGGCACAATTACAAACTGCAAAACACCTCAGTCCTGCTAAACATTTCAAGGAGAAAAAACAAAACAAAACAAAACAAAAAAAAACACACACACACAAAAACAAACACACCACAACAGTAAGATGTTTATTTACTCAGACCTAAACACAAAAGCTGAATTCAGGAAACCTCTTGTAAACTCACCGGATAAAATATGGTTTTCCTCCATGACTGACCTCAACATTTTATCAGTCTGTATTTTGACTATGCATTATCACCTTCCGATCTCAAAAGATCAATATTTGAGATTAAGTCTTTTTATGTGTTTTCTCCAAGTGTCTAAATAGTCTTCAAGGTAATAATACACATGAAAATTGAGAAGCACTAACTACACAGTATAGCTTTATTTTATGTACCACCATGCAAATGAACCACATCTACTTTTTTCCAGAATTGGTATCTCTGCAACATTTTAACATCAAATTTGAATCAGGGAAAGTTCTTATAACCATGTGACAGGGAAATGTTCTCTTTTAATTACACCGATTCAAGAGGCTACCAAAGGAAACATGTGCAGACACCATAGCTGTTAAACACTTGGCTGCTACAGATTCAAGGACATGCCAGATTTATACCAACTTTCCAGAATGTGGGCACCACGACACACTGTGGTTTGAGATGGTGCAGTTATTCCTGTGCTAAGTATAAAAGATAACTAATAGTTCAAATAGCATTGCACAGTAACTGTTGAGATTTTAATAACTTTATTAATAATGTAGTAAGCTAACGCTGATGAAATCTCTCCAACATTCTTGAACTGCAGTGGGTAATAAGAAATTGATCCATTTAAATGTCTTTTCTTGTAAGCTAGAACAAACTCCATAAAAGCCACTGTTCCCCCCAAGCCAGCTCTCGTCTCTTGTGCCACAGCAGGACAGTATGAACAACTGTACACAACAAAGCATCCCAATAAACAAAGTTCTCAAAAGGTTTTGCTGAAGAAGTTTATTATGATAGACTTATGTTGGTGCTCCGAGCCAGTATTTCTTCCAGTTTTATGAGACAGCCTAATAAAAGATGCTATTTTTCCTTTATACATCTTGTTTCTTTAATATGGAAGGGAGGACTCCTGTAACCACCCTGTGTCCTTTTAATGCCTTTTCTAAGGCTAAAGTCAAGTTTATTTTAGAGAAAGACTCACAGCAACATGTTCCAGCTTCCAAGTCTAAATCAAGAAATAAATACCATTATTAAGATCTCTTTAGCATGGGTTTCTGGAGGTGACAGTACAACCTCTTTTCCTTCTTCCTGAATAAGAAGATGCCACTAACTTCTGCAGAATTCCACTGTTGCTAAATATTGCATTTAAAGACCATACAATTTATCATGAACAGTAATACTCTCCTGACAGGTGTCAAGATTTAAAAATCTTCTGATGTATCAAAAAACCCTCGCTACTGCAAAGTGATGTTCATTAACAACGGCTTTCCCTTCCATAGCCTCTCACCATCTTTTATCCATTACATGGCAACCTGATAATCCTAAGTATCTGTCAAAGTTTAGCCCAGAGGAAACAGTTTAGCAGTTAAAAGAATTAACGTTCTTAGAATTATCTAGAAATAGAATTTTCATTAAAGGAATAAAATAATCCATATTTTAGAAGTCAATTTTCATCTTTCGTGAATGGTGGAATTTACAGCTAAATCATTGACAATTATAACTAGCTCTACAAGTTGAAAAACCAAAAAAAACCTGAGATCTGCCAAATTATTGGCCTATTAATCCAGTATAATCCACATCCTTAAAATAACATCTTCAGAAGGATTGTGACTACAGCCATCTGTTCAAGCACTGAATATTTTATTATGTCTTACAGGAACACCAACGCATTTTAGAAGTGTCATCTAGTGATGCTTAAATTCTTTTTATACCTGACTAGCTGAAGATGTGTCTGTTCCACAGCAACAGAGTTAGCAGGTAAACTAACATCCAACTTCCATTCAGCAGGTCACTGGAAATTGGTATTCCAGGTAGGACAGAAGAAACACTGGCCAGCTCCAGAAGCAGAACCCACCCTTCTCCTAGGCAGGTATTTCACTGTGATGTTTGGCTGCAAGCCCTGTGACACTCAGCTTGTTCCATGGGCAGTGCTTGTAGGGAGGTTTCCTTGAACCGTGCTGGTAACACAGCACTAGGAGTTAATAAGATGCTTGGTGACATTATTGCTGTGTGGAAAGGAGATACTATGCAAACCATCAGGTAAATTACTGGGGCCTTACACACGCTTGCAAATCAAAGATTTTGTAACAGCCTTGTGTACCAAACACATGAGTGGATTATTTCCTTCTCTACCAACCTGTGCCTCTTGTTACACCAGAGTAGGTCAGCAGAGGACATGTTTAAAAAGCAGCATAAACACAATAAAACAATGCCAACACAGTGTATCAGAAGAGAACTTATCTTCAGTCCATTTAAGCAAAGAGCCAAAGCTATTTGTGTCAGTGGAACAATACTGGTGTTGGATTCTAGCAGAGTCTTAACACTCCAAAGGTGCATGACTGGACCCAAGACAACACTTCTGAAATTCAGAGACGTCTTGGAATTTGAGGCTAACTAAAATTATTCTAACTAACTAAAAATGATTCTAACTAACTAAACCTCATTCCTTGAGGAGCTATCAGACATGGGCATTCAATTCCACTCAAAAGGACAGAAAAATCTAATGTACTAGCATATGAAGCAGTCCCTTTTTATGTGGCTCAGTCCTCATTTTAGATTAATGGCAAACAGAACCAAGTAGGGTCTGATACTCACACTCCAAAATCAAAAAAAAGGTCTTACAGTGGGCATCAGCATGATCGCAGTGTAACCAAACTCAAGGATAAAAGAGGTTAATTCCCAAAGATTTACATCCATATTATCAAGTCTCTCTGCTCTCAAAAACTACAGAAACTTGAGTAAAAGTGATGAAACTTTTTTTTTTTACATAAATGTTACTAAAACCATACAGAAATCAGTAGAAAATTATAACTACTTTAAACCAAGCTGTAGGATTTTATGGTAAGGATATAATTTTCTCCTAAGTTTTATGGATGTGCCCAGAAATAAACCACCAGGCCTCTATTGAATTTTATAGGGCTTTTCTGTAAGAATTACAAACAGTGGTATTCAAACAATACTCGCGGATCAGTCTGCCAGCAGCCCTGAAGCTAGAACTGCATTGCATAAACCAGGCATTGAATAATTCGGGATAATGAACAAATTCATAAAAAGTCAGTGGCTGTTTGTCAGTAATCTGTGAACAGACAGAGTGGTAAATTCATTGAATAAAAAAAAACTCCTGGCTGTGAATAGTTCACCCAACTTTACTGCTTTGCCTTTAAGGGACTGCCTGAAGGGCTTATAACTCCACAGCGTTCTTGCCAGGTAATTTGTGCAGCATTTTTTAGCAACAGTTAAATTAAAAAGCCCTTATGGGAAAACTCAGTGAATTTAATAGAGATGAAATCAATATGGTTCTGCAGAAATTACTCCAAAACCTTCAGTTAGATCCTCTCCCCCAATCTCAGCCCCTTTACAGTGCACAGTGCAGTCAAAGCAGCCTAGATAATCCTAAAGCAGTGATTACAGCTGCAGGGGAAGTCTCCAGGGAAAGCACTCCTGAGACCCTGCCAGAGCTTGTTTTGCACCTGGAGGAAGAGGACAGCAGGAAACCATGGAGAGGGAGGCAGTTCTTAGGACAACCTGAGGACGTTGATGCAGCTTAGCTAGGAACCAAATTATGCCCAGGAGCTTCTCTAGTAGCTTAGCACAAGGTAAGCTTAAATGGTTTTCAGCTTCCCATTGGAGACAGTGTCCTTCCTCTGGAGCAGGCAAGCAGCCCACAGAACTAATATGGGAATTCGATCTCAACCAGGGCACCACGGCTGCTTCTGACCAGAAAAGCTGGTCTTCCTGGCTAAATTCAGTGAAATACTGCCCAACACCTCCTTCACTTCATAAGAAGCTAAACACAGAGGAGTCAGCCACAAGGCAAGTAGGAGGACAAAGCCCACTCTTTCCCAGATGAACAAACATGTCCTGAAAATCCCAAGCGAGGCCCAAGCAATGAAAGCAGCCACAGGGGGTGCAGTCAACATCCACAGAGCCTCGTGAACACAGGGAGAGCCTAACAAAATTCCTTTAGGAACAAAAGCCTCACCATAAAGGTGTCTGGGGTGGTGAAAATAACAGCAGTAAATTGTACCGTACCTTGCGCTGGTATTAGCTCAGATTACGTGTCAGTACACACCCACCACCACCCCCTGTATCCAGCCCCCACAGAGCTGAAGGAAGTCAGACAGAAAGGCCCACAGGTGGAAAGATGGTGCATCTAAGAACTCCTGATTTTAACTATAACCGTGCTTTCCTCTCTTCCTGGGACACTACGTGCAAAAACACATTAAAGTCTGCAAGATACACTGGTTAGCATGGAAAGTATAGCAGCACCTTAGACACGGAGTCTTCTGGTCTTGTCTGCCACCCCTATCTGCACACACTTATTCAACTTCAAGGGAAAATATTTAATTTTTGTTCCTTAACTCTTACACTTTCTCCTGATTAGCTTTTACAGCTTAGTTTTAGTATCTGAGTTCACTTAAGTGGATGACCAAGGGAATAAAGTGTAGCTGAAATCAACATGCTCTCAAGAGCTGTTTAGATTTTGTAGCTTTGTTTAGTACTCAACACATTCATTAAAGTGCAGTTACCACAATAATAAATGTAGATATCAATAATTATAATGCTGGATTTTAAATGTAACTTGAGTGTCTCCAGTGGCTTTTAAAGTGCAATACTACAGCCAATTCAAATTTAATTAAAACTATCAGTTTAATTTAGTTTACATTTACAGAAAAAAAAAAAAAAAAAAACTAAAAAAAATGAAACTTTATAGTCATTTAATAACTCTATTACAAATATTTATTCTAGGTACAGGGAAAATCTGAATATATGTTTTGATAAATAACGTTCTTCCCATCCACACTTACATGTCATCTTATTCTTTACTTAGCTTGGAGCAGAAAAACACACACACTTCCTTTTCTTAAGGGATGTAAATGCATTTTTCCACTCAGTGTTTAAAGAACTGGACAAATAAATCCCACCGGTAATTACAGCATGTAATCTTATCTGAGATTCAATCTGTTGCACTAAAAATCTCCCTTGTGACATCTAAAAGGGTAGACTGATATAATGGAAGATTTCTGGAGTCTGTTCTACTGTCCTATTTCACTGAAGCCAACAGCAACAGGACCAGTCTCAGAAAACTGCCTTAAGCCTCCGAGCATAAAGCTTTGAGTTGTAAAGGAGTCCACGAAAACTGACTCATTCCTCTGCCCTTTTGGAATTCCCAGCCTGCACCCCTGTTTGTGAGGAGGATTATTTTTATTTTATACAGTGGTAGTATTTAGAGGCCCCAACAGAGATCAGGGCCCCAGTGTACTAGACACTAAGCAAGCACACAGCAGAAGGCTTGTGCTCTGGAAAACTGACAGAAGAGTGGGAGGGGAAGCAGAGACACAAGGAAGTGGTTTGCTCAAGATCACACAACACATCATTAACAGGCCAAGACCTTCTGGTTCTCCATGAGGTTAAGGAACTAAAGACCCCCAACTTGAGGTGAACTTTTAGCACAGAAAAATGATACTTTCTTTTTAACATTTATATAGCAAAAAGTCCCTCACTTTCCTGTAAAAACACAATATACTGAATAGCATCAAACACCAGATACTCATCTAGAATGCTCACAGCTCTGATGACTGTGAAAGTGCTGATGCTCCACCTAGCCTTCAAAAAGCAGGCAGCTTTCAGGACCTGGTTCTGACCAAAGAACTTCTGCATGCATTAGCAAGTAGTTCCTGTCCTTGGTTCCTCTTCAAAGATCATATCCACTCCTCTTCAGACAAACATTCATACTCATCTGCTGTTTTCCTGGACAGGAAACCTGCACCAGCTTTCAAAGAACAGGCGTGCTCCCACTGCCATGGTAGTTCTGCTGACCTGAATGGTGCCAAGCAAGGGGACTGGCCTGTCAGCCTCACAGGTTTGCCTCAAATGGCACTCCTCCTCTGCCTGGCACAGCACCAGACCCCAAAGAACACACAGCATTTCTGTCAAGGTAGAAGTGTATGCTGTGTACCCCCAAGGAAATGCTGTTCTCTAAAATTTGAGCAGAAAAACAAACACTACAAGCGGCAACAGTTGGGCTTAATCTGCCAAGTCAATCACCACAGCTTTTCCTAAGAGATCTCAAAGTTCCAAGTGATGGAGCAGTGCAGGATCTGTTCATTACCACCTCCAATTTGCAGCCTTGCTAGGTTTTTTTGTTAAAGGCCATTCAACCCCAGCTGGGATTCAGATAAGCCCAGTCTTGTTTCAAAGCTCTTGTCTTCACCAAAGAGTGGTCAACTAACTAGACATTTATGAATAGTTTACAATTTTAGTTCTGAAGTATGTTTTCTAGAAAGCCTAGCGTGTGGTTAAAGTTGTTAAGATATTTAGGCCTTAATGCAGTGTTCATTCTAGTACAGAACTAGGCCAGAAATAGAACCACATCCTTGTTGCATAACTGGATGATTAAATTCAAACTAAAAAGATGCTTTTGACCACAGTGAACATTGATCAAGTGTGTCACCCATGAAGTAGCAAACACCCTAAAATATTCCCTTTCTAACAACACATTAAAGCATTTTACTCAGCTGCAAGACTTAGTACTTTCCTAGAAATTGTAACACTTCCAGTAAAATAAAACATTCAGGAGGGCAGAGTGCATGTGTGTGCCCATGAAGGGATCATAGGGAACTGACTGGGGCCAAACTACCACCTCCCCTGCTTGCATACCTTCACTGGGCATGGAATTTAGCTCACTTCCTCATGGCTCCACATCATGTCAGTCATGCTTGACCAGTAAGTGCCATCTAAGCCTCCCAAACGCATCAACGCCACCAGCCAGCAGCTAAGGCACTTGCCACTGTCACACTTCTCAGCAGCACGCTGCCATGGACAACGACTGCTGCAGCACCACAAGCAGAAGGAGAAAACCTCACAAGAAGACTCACTCAATGTACAGCACCCAACATTTTAAACAACCTCAGCCACGCAGATTTCAGCTGGCACTGTGGGCAGCCAGCCAAGCACGTCCCAGGACCAGTACCTGAGGTGGTGTCCAAGCACTGTCCTGGCAGCCCTTGAAGCCTGTGCCCAGCTCTCAAACACTCCAAATCACCTCCAGTGAAGTCAGCACAGCTGAACCACCGTAAGACTAGTGAGTGAAAAGCAAATTAATTTCCTGGATTAAAACACAGAACACATTGAAATGAACATTAGAATAACAGTTTGCCAGCACAGAGTTAAAAGTTGACTTTCTAAAGAAAATTATACCCATCTGATAAAACTTAAGAACAAAACTATACTTGACTTTTTAAAAATTTCTATTTTTAAAAGCCACTACACTAGTGTTGACTAACAGCTACATTCTATTTGCCCAAATTGCACCCTCCCTGCACAGTGAGCATGCTGAGACCAAAAATCCAGTTATGTCCAGTGAGCTTAGTCTGCCATCAGAATTAAAATTTTATTGGAATTTGGATGTGAAAGATAGATCCTTTCAGGTATCCTTTTAACACTTGTTTGGCAACTATCACTGGCATTTTTTAAAAAGGATTTTAAGTTTAGAACCAAAGCTGTTTATTATATTGACATGAGTCCCCAAGCAGAGTTTATTCAGTATAAACCCTTGGGCTGCACAAAGCTGAAAAGACTCACATTCACTTGTCAGAGGAAGAAGACACTATGACAAATGCTGTCAAACAACAGATCCATACCACAGCTCAGATCGTTTCTTTGATGAAGAGAATCACAGCCTGAAAACCTGTAAATACCAGCACTCTGCCCCATCACCTACAAATCCTGATTAACAGTTCAACACTGAACTTATTTTAATAGCTGCTGTACATAAGGAACCTGGCAACAGTTGTGAATTTTCATTCATGTGTGATTTCAGTGGATGAGATGAGAATTTTTTTTTTTTTTCTTAAAAAATACTTAAATATTTAATGGGTCAAAGTAGAAGAGCAAAAAAAGGAGAGATTGGGGAAAAAAAAAAAAAAAGAGAAACCACAGAGTGCAATAAAGGTTTAAAATCACTGCTTAGATTATGGGAGATTTGCCTCAAATACAGAGAAGAGATGAACATGGCTATTGCATAAAATTCAGGAAAGCTCTTAGGATAAAAGGAAGGCCATGATCACCTTCCTGTGCTTCAGTTTCCCATGTCACTTCTTTCCCTGAGCTCGAGGGGATACTGGGATACACTATCCCTGTCTGATCTGTTCAGGCACTCTGGTCATTGGCACCTTCTGAAAGGCCAGTTTCTAAAGGAGATGAGGTCTTCCCAAGAGACACAAAATAAATTCCACTAACTCACTAAGCTGTCTCGAAAACTTGCATTCAAGAACTGGGGTATTCTACCTTAGGAAGGCATTAATAAGGTACAGAAAGGAAGGGGAAAGGAGCTGGATTAGACTGAAAAGTGACCTCAACATTCGGTACTTGGCAGCAGCTCCTGCCCTCACATCACGGACCACTGCTGTTGATGATGCACTGAAGTGACCACTTGAAAGAGAACACAGAATCCCACAAATCATGATGGATGGTGTAATGCAAGTTGTGTTTAGAGAGCATGTACCCATGTTTATACATTGGTTACTTGGAAACCATGTGCCAATGGCTATTTTTTAATTTGCATGTACAACCTCACAGAAACATTTCCACCACATGAAAGATCGTGTACAGTATTTCACTGTGGCTGCTGCTTCCACTCTAATGATGTCAAAGTCAAATTTACATTTCCTTGAGAGCTTGCCAGTTCCAGGAGCACTACAGAAATTGGTCACAGGATGCTACTTTGACGCCACTTCAACATATCTTCAGAACCATCGTTCTGTTGGCGTTTTTCTGAGCTTTCTATTCGGTGCAACCTTTCTCCAGCTGATGTGTTTCACTGGCTAGCTGACAGGGAGCTAAAGGTGACTGAAGCATTGAAAGGTTCACTAAGTTACAGGGACATTCACAGGAAGAATGCAACTGGTGAGGCTGCAATGCCAGGCTATAAATCAACTCACTCTAGCACCAATTCTTACTCCTTTCAAAAAGTTTGATGACCTTTAAAAGCTTTCTGGTTTACTACTGAATTAATTTCTGGTTTTGGGTCCAGATATGCACTCTTAAGATGCCTACAAAGAAGGATTAAAAACTGTACAAGATTAACACTAATACCAAAAGAACAAGTCTCTAGTTGCAGTACTTCTGATTATTCTAACTAAAAAAAAAAAAAATGGTTTTCACACTGGACAAAAAGTTTACAACAACTTCAGCTGTCAGACAAGTAATCTCAGAACAAGAACCAGGAGCTCCCTTTCTCCTGGCTTTCAGGTAATCCAGTCTAGAAGTTACTGGTTACAGCATTTCCCTGACACACATAATGGGCAAAATCTAGGGAAATAGTCAGAGCCATGCATAAACGTGGAGCTTTTCCAAACAGATCAGTGATGTAAAATGGTTTCTACAACTGCATTTGCTTTTCTTCAAAATCAGGAATTCTGATTTTTCCAAAATAACTACAATGCAAATTAAAATTTAACCTGCCTCATATTTAATTTAAATCTGCCTCATACTCAATTCTGCATTTTCTCAAGTGCAGAATAATTATTCTCCTCATCATTGCTGTATGAGTAACCGTCCCCATAACTCTCACAATTAACTTTGCAAACTTTCTTTATATCTCAAGAAGCCTTTAGGAGAAACTCCCAATAGCAAAATTGCTCTAAGCAGAGCAGTCTTACCCTGGTAAATGAGCTGGTATGCCTAGTGATGGAGAAATCTCATGATATCTAATTATGTGTGTACACTCACTGCAGTGTTTCCAGATTTCTTTGGTTTGCAAACACTGACTTTTTATGATATTTTAGAACTCTTATTACTGGACCAAACTTAGATAAACAACAAATGAGGATATTGCCCCAGGCTGCAGGTTGCATCTTTGGACAATAGTTTAACTGGGACTTTCATCAAAGGTCATGCAGAACACTCATGTAACGGAAAACAGAGCTCTTGTCCAAAAAAAAGGTCAATAATAAGTTTCACTCCAATTCTCTACTAGTTTCCTATCCACTGGCAGTTGCAGTCCAGGCTTTTGACAATTATGTATAAAGACACAAATTGCCAATATCCACCCATATCCATTCTTTCTTCCAAGATGGCAGCTGCAGCCAGCCAGGAGTCTAATACTGTGTCTCAGAGAGTGGGGAAAAAGGCTGTTCTCATTTAAGAGCCCCAGCCCCACCTTCTACTAAGGCCTACAATCTGCTGTGTCCCAAGATTAGCCACTACGCTGCAGATAAGCAAAGTATTAAGACAGGCACTTTAGGTGGTTGGCAGGAACAGTTTTTGATTATCTTTGTTGAACTTTTGAATGTGGATGAGCACACTTAGTACCCAGAACAGGTCACAGAAACTTGTAGGTTGGCCTTTGATTCTTGCACACCAAAATACCTCAGCAATACGAAAAATCCATACGCAAACTTCACAGATGCTGAAGGACAGCTGTACTTTAAAGAGGGCAAACAACACTAAATAGACATCTAAGACAGGAAAGAAAACCACTGAACTTTAGCTGTTGTCACTGGACGCTTCAGAATCACCATTGCAACACCTAATAGAAACTACATCTGGCCTTCAGAAAGACTTTTGCTACTCAAAATGAAACCTGGCCAGTAAGTAAACCCTCTGCTCTATGAAGAATATTATTGATGCTTTAAGTGCCAAGTGAACACCAGTATTTAATCCCATAAAACTGAAGTACAAAGAGAACTTTAAATTATTATTTGGAGAGCACTGAGCAAATTTTATCCAGTCTCATGAAGAAATTGAAATGCAAGGTGTCAGCTTACATCAGGAAGGATGCAGTTACCCAAGTCAGACAGTTTTCAAATGCAGCTCCGTGGCTCAGGCTATTCCTTTATTATTGTCTGAAAACTCCTTTTACAGAGAACTTCTTTCTTATTCTTGCAAAGGACACAGTCTACACCCTTCAACTAAACATAAGGCTCAGTTATAACACAGACTGGTCCCTTTCCCAGCTTACGCCCCTCTGTTTTCACAAGCACAGCCCTCACTGCCACAGCAGCAGCTCCAGCCTCAACAGGATTCAGCCACCAGTGGGGACATTCTCTGAACTCTTAGAGCTTCAGTGAGCATTTCCTGTTGAGGCAGGACTGAGGAACATCAGCACATGTGCATCACAGAGAAGGATGCCGTGCCACAACTCCTACTGTGCATTCACAACAGAGCACACAAAGCATCACATTAGGTCACCAAAAGCTCAGGAATACTCCTGATAAGCTGACGTGCCACCTCTGACTCAACTTAACCCACCGATACAGCCAGGGTAACAGGAGTGGCTACCTTAGAGCTGATAAGGCCAATGTACAAGAGCAGATACACATGCCAGCCTGAAAGCCTCCAAAATCCCAGGTAGCAATGTGCTCACAGCTCAGGCTTTGCTTAACTGCTTCAGTACAAGAAAAGTTAGCAGAATATAAAAAATTAATTTTGATGAAGTTATGCATAAGCTTTCTGCACTTACCAAATAAAGTGCCTCTACAGCTTCTGCCTTACAACTGAACCAAGGTTATTATCAATTTGCTCTTGATATAAGAAAGTAATTTTCATGTACTTACATCTGCTCTCAGATGGAAGAGAAAATGGTTTGTGAAGTTCCATTAGCATACAAAAGCAGCAACATCTGCTGGGAGTTTTAAGAGGCTTATTGCTGTCACTTAATCAGCACCACAGGCTACAGTTGGCCACCTCTGCCCTTGTCAGCACTCAAGGTATGGTTTCAAGAGATGAGGGGATAATTTAACCACACAACCGTTCCTGCAAGAGTTCTGTATCTATTAAAAAAGTTCTATTACTCAGCTGAGGATCGGTAACCCTATGCCGAGTCCTCCTCGCATAAACCTGCAAACAGCATGGTAGCTGAAGGCATCAACCCCTCGTACGAGACATGATTTAAATGAAGTGGCATTTTAACAAACAGAACCTAACGGCGAGTCTACTTCAATGTGCTGTAGCTGTAGCACCATCTAGAGGATTTAGGCTAGAAATTCCTCACACAACGGCCAAAATCCTGGGAAACGGCTCTCAAAAGTTGGGGGGGGGGGGAATCTTTATACAAAAAATATTTTAAGCGAATCTTCATTCTAACATTTATCTACAGAGTAACTTTAAAATTGTTTCATACGTGTTTACGTGACATACAGGGTTTTTTTAAAGTATTTTCCCAGTTTATAGTATTTGGGTTCATGGAGGTAACAGGTAACAGAAGATATGAACAAATAAAACTTTTATCAGCAGCCAAATGGGAAAAGACCTTGCTGCCATCCACGCCAGGTCACATGCTTGCTATGAGACCTTCTCCAGGTGGAGAAAGCCAGGACCTTCCCTACAGTTCTGTTCACAGCTTTGCAAGGATGACTGACTTTACTCTGTTTTCCTTAATTTTCACCTTTTTAAAGCCAAACTTAAATCAAGGAAAAGGAAGAGGCTTGAACTGAATAAGAGAGTATATAACGTCATTATATTTCACACACAGAAGGAGGTACTGACAAAAGCTGACTGCTCAGTGCAGAACTACAAGAAGGGATGGACAGGTACAGTCCTGGAGCCCTACTATTTTTTTCAGTCCAGACACCTCAAACCTCACTTGGACTGTTTTCAGCTTGGCACACTCCTCCCCACTACTTAACTTTGCTACTGCCACAGAACATCCTCAAAATATTTTCAAGAGCATTCCTTGCTCTTGAAGCCTCCTGTGGATAGCAACGTTCAATCCTTTTGTTACTTCTACAAAACTCTGAACCAGCTCCTCAGAGACCAAAAGACCAAGAATGAAGTCAGAATATTCACACCATGATTGCTCCACAGAGTTTGTGGGCAACAAATCCAAACCGTAGCTCCCGTTCATTGGTTGACAGGTGACTGACCAGCAGCAGGATTTATAGTGGCTGGTCTGCATTAAAAATTGAAACTTTTGTAAACCTGGACACAATTTGTATTCCTCTTTCTCTCAGTATTATCTCAAGATAATCACGTAATACCAAATGATCAGGCATTTATTTTGGATATTTGCAAGGGCTGTGTGCTACAAACAGACTCTAAGCTTTCAGGTACTATGCCACGTTATCTGCCTCTACCAAATTTTCTCAGAGACTATTTGGCTAGAAATAAAAGCACAGAGGAAAAAAATGAAAGAACCAACTGCATGGACATCAACAGCATCGCTATTGGTCATGCAAGAATTCATCCTACTTCATATGCCAACAGAACTGAAAACTTCTGCGTGGGCACAGAGCTATGGTATTACCTGGCAGACCTTTACAGTTACTTCTAATAGAGATTACTGGTTATAAAAAGCAAAGTTCTTCCTGAATTGATTTATGCAATTTCATAGTAGCTGGCAGCAAATCAAAATTGTTTGCACCATTTCAGTGTAGCTCAAGTCCTTCAGTGTGCTTTACTCCCTCCCTCTTCACAGGTCTTCAGGTTCAAGCAGCAAGAAAGGCATGAAATTCTCATGTACTTACCAGCAAAATCCTCCTCCCAGTCCTTCAAAGGGAGAATTACATCTTCTGTCATTGCTTGAAAAAATAAGAAAATAGTTTTAAGTATTTCCCATCTTTTAGCTGATTATTTTTGCACAGTCTTAACTATAAATGCAGAAATTAGTTCAAACAAACTACAAGTGCAAGCACCTAAAGTTTAAGCTTCTTGTTTGCTACTTTTACCAGCAAATATTTAAACTTGTTCATACAGATGAACACTTGCAAGATTCCAGTTGTAGATCATGAGGAGCTCCTAGTGCTCAAGCAGTATCGCTCTGTTCCTAATACTGCATTCACTACTGTATATCAAAAGAATAATTATGTTGCTTAGAATCTGAATTCACAGTTAAATTTCAAGTGACCAAGAAAATATTTTCATTTGTTGTTATATGTCTAAGTCAGAGACAAAACCTGAGTGTCGGCAGAAGTCCACGTTACAGTTTTTCATGCTGAGCATAAATAATGCTTCCAATAATAATTCTGCATGATGCTAGCTGTCATTTTGACTCCAGTTCAGTATTTTTTGCAAAGCTGAGTTGATATTTTTATCTATTTTATAAAAGACACATAGGTATCTTGCATCCATCAGGGAAAACAGTGGTCTTGAAAGTAGTGTTGAATATTTTAAAAAAAAGAAAAAAAAAAAAAAAGTAAAAGGGCATCAGAGCAAGTAGAAAAACTCCTCCATGTCATTCTTCTAAATCCCTTGAATTGCCAGTCCAGTAGGATCACTGCTATCCCTTACAGTATGTTATCCTAAAGTGTGCTGGCTTTAATTGGACTGTAATAGCAAGGATCACTCCTGTGACCAACATTGACAGAAGGACCAGGTTTATATTGCATAATCTATACATTTTCATTTAAGAGCATCTACTGACTGTATTAAAACAAAATTGCCCAGCAGATGTTCCAGTCAGATTCAATAATCATGCGCCAGTGCCTCCAATTGTTCAAAAAAACAAACCAAAACACCAGAAAAAAAATATCTGTAAAGATACCTCATTTCCAAAAACTCCAACCACCACACTCCTTGCTGTAACAAAGCAGCACAGGGCCATCAATGCAGATTTCACTGCTGGCTACACTGCTCACAGGTGAGACTGTTCCCACAGCCGAGGCACTGACTCAGGTGGGCAATATCAGCTCCAGGCACAGCGTTCCTGATCACCTTCCACAGCATGTCACAGGATGTTGGGTTAACGCCTAAAATAGTTGCTTGTGAAATAAATCCACTGGAATGGCTGATAATTTTTGTCTTCCTTCATAAGCAAGATTTTCAAGTTGGTTACACACTTATCTGAACACATAGCAGCTTCAGCACTCCTGATTTATAATGGCCTCTGCCAGTCTGAGGCTTAATAAACGCCTAGATTAATATTGTTGTAACAGATAGGGCGATCCCACACACTGAAGTCATTTTCTCTCCAATGCAGGCCCACAAACTGCATTAAATCATGTGCTGATATACTGTAGCATGTTTCAAATACAACTGGGGTCTTAAAGTATTGCAGATTAGAACTAGCTTGTTAATTTGCTTTTAAAACCTCTCTGTTTAAAAAAAAAAAAACAAAAAAAACAGGGGCAGCTGCTAGCTTCCCAAAACACCAAACTTTGTTAAATTACCTACTCTTTAGAGCAAATAAGTGAGAAGTCACTCCAACAGCGAGAGCCCAAGAAGCTTCGTATACTACATGGAACACTCAGCAAGATTAGGCCCCTTCTTTTAAAAAAGCACAAGAGTCTTTGGAACATATCATTGCCATTCACTGTGTGCATGGCGAAAGATGACTCTTCAAATATCTTGCACATGAAGTCTAGGAGGAGAAGAGTAGGGAGGAAAAGAACACTTTTTGTACCAGCAAAAGCTAAACTGGCATCTTTGAGATTGGGTCAATATTGGTCTCAGCTTTAAAATAACCCCACAAAAACTCCTTCTGCTACAACGATTAAAGCAAGCTGAGCTCGTTCCACTCCGCCTACCAGCCAGAGTCCAGCA